>NC_084596.1:8646457-8825685 GCF_033807715.1 Cololabis saira | reverse complement strand
TCAAACCATTCAAAAGTTATGGCAGAAAAAAGTTTTCTAGAGGGCGCTGTTGAGCCGTAAGGCCACGCCCATTAATGCAAACCATGAAATCAAATGTATCGCTAGGCCTGGCTTGGTGCAAAATTTGGTGACTTTTGGGGAACTATCAAATATGGACCAATCAGATGAAGGGGGGGGCGCACGTTTTGGCGTCCTAGCATCGGCACGGTAACGCTTTTGAAAGAGAAAAGTAATGCGCGTCGTCGCAGGATGGAGACGCACATTTTGATGTATAACACACCTGGGTGCACGTTACGGTTCGGGCCGTATTAACTGCCGAAGGAATGGCATAAATTGCGTCAACATTACGCGATTAATTCAAAATGTTCAAAATGGCCGACTTCCTGTTCGGTTTCGGCCATGGCGCCAAGAGACTTTTCTTTTAGTTGCGACATGATACAGGTGTGTACCGATTTTCGTGCATGTACGTCAAACCGTATTGTGGGGCCTGAGGCGCAAAGTTTTCAAGGGGGCGCTGTTGAGCCATTAGGACATGCACATTAATGTAAACCATTAAATATCACATTTTTCACCAGGCCTGGTTTGCGTGCAAAATTTGGTGACTTTTGGGGCACGTTTAGGGGGAAAAAAGGCCCTCATTTCGTAGAAAGAAAGAAAGAAAGAAAGAAAGAAAGAAAGAAAGAAAGAAAGAAAGAAAGAAAGAAAGAAAGAAAGAAAGAAAGAAAGAAAGAAAGAAAGAAAGAAAGAAAGAAAGAAAGAAAGAAAGAAAGAAAGAAAGAAAGAAAGAAAGAAAGAAAGAAAGAAAGAAAGAGGCCACAGCGGGACCAGTATATGAAGATTTGAATTTCCACGACAACCTGTTGCCTAGCAACAAGCACCCAAAGTCAAATTGACAGAACCTGAACAGAACTGGGATTGGTTGGGTCGGTACCAGGGGTGGAGTCCAGTCCCGGTTCTGACGAGTGCTAACGCGAGCGCGTGTACCTCCCAGGGGACTTTGCGGTGCTGCTGAAGGCGGGCATGACGGTGCGCCAGGCCATCCTCTACAACGCGCTGTCGGCCATGATGGCGTACCTGGGCCTGGTGACGGGGATTCTGATCGGACAGTACGCCGAGAACGTCTCCACCTGGATCTTCGCCCTCACCGCCGGCCTCTTCATGTACGTGGCGCTGGTGGACATGGTGAGTGACGTCATCACACAAGGCCCCCCCGATCTAGAGCTTCTTGTTAGTTTGACCCCAGGCCGCCCCCTGGTGGCGTTCCTCTGCGCTGCAACCCGCAACACCACCATGTCTAAGTAACCGTCAGGGAAATGTTAACCCCCCTACAATTAGGGCCAAACTTAGACAAAAAAAATTAGGGAAATTAGGAGAATAAAGTCATAATAATGATATGAGGATTGTTCTGGTCTCACCAGCGTTAGGTTACCCAGTCAGTTAAACACAGAGTCCAATAAATCCAGTTGAAGCCGGGACTTGTTTTGGAAGCTTTATCGAACCACAGTGTGAAACTGCAACACAAAATATTGCAAAATATATGTATATTAAATATAAGTACAAAAGGTAGGCAACAGGTAAGTATAATAATTAATTACAGGTAAAACAGGTAAATATAGTAATTAATTACACACAGGTAAGTAAATTAGTTAGGTTGCCTGTACTGCATTTAACAGGAAGAACATATAAAGTATGTACTAAATAATAATAACACTTTTATCCCAGTCAAGGAACGCAGCAGGATAAGTGAGGTAAGTACATGCATGAAAATGCTGTAATGTTGAAGGCCATAATACAACCCGATATGAGTTACGAAATAAACGTATATAACGTGGCTGTAACTCGCAAATAATGCACTCTAAATGTTAATATAAACCCTTTAACAAATGTACTAACAGACATTGCGTCTTAGTGAGGCATAGAAGAAGATAGAGAAGGAAGAAAAACACAGAAAACTGTTAACCGTTAACTGAAAACCGTTACGTCCGCTCCGCTTCCTGTTTAAACCGGAAGTGACGTAACCGGAAATGACGTACCCGGAAATGGGGTAAGAATTCGGCGATTTTACATAAACGGCCACAAAGGGCTCCAAACAACAACATAAAAATCGCTTAGCAGTCTACTGAGTCCGTAACACTCCCCGCCTGGGGTCTTTTAATGACCCCAATAAACACTAATCTTCACTTGGAGTCCTCTGGAGATAGAAGAAGGACCACTTCTGTAACAGGTCGAGAGAATACTTTCTGAGTTCCGTCTTTGAAGACTCTAACGTCCACCTTTCTCACTCTTCCATCTTGGCTAGGTGAGACTTTCACGATGATCTTAGCTTTCTCAAGCTCTTCTTCCGTAGGGCCTGAACGACAGATGTGCCATCCCCGGCAGGCATTGTCTGGCATAAACTGAGTGAAAGAACGAGCTACGTGGATTAGGCGTGCGACTGATGGCATGAGTGTGCTCCATGCAGAGAAACGCTCAAACTTTTCGATGCTCATCAGGTTCTTTGACACTTCTGTGACACTAGTTGTGACCAGTGGACGTATTTCGCTATCAGCGAGAGGGTCGATGAGGTTGAAAGTTTCTTTAAGTTCAGAGAAGTGCAAAGAAGGGTTCTGAAGAAAAGCTGGTCCAGACAACCAAGTTGTGGTGCTAAGGGAGGCTTCAGCGACTGACCTGAACCCATGGTCCGATGGGTTATGTTCTGTGGGAACGTATCGCCACTGTTCTGGAGCTGAAGACTGTCGAATCCGCTGGACTCTGTTATTCACGTACACGTAGAACCGTCTGGCTTGGTTGTGAATGTAGCCCAACACCACTTTACTGTCGGTGTAGTAAGTGATGCGATCGAACTTCAAGTCCATTTCCTCCACCACGAGCTCTGCAATTTCGACAGCAAGAACTGCTGCACATAACTCCAACCTAGGAACGGTAATCTCTGGTTGGGGGGCTAATCTAGCCTTCCCGAAGACAAAGCTGACTTCACTCTTTCCATCTTCAGTGGTTAGTTTCAGATAAACCACTGCTGAAATGGCCTGGACAGAGGCGTCGGAGAAGACAAATAGCTCTTTGTCTTGAGCATCAGAGAGCGAGAATGATGAATAAGGTCATGGTATCCGGAGTTCCTGAAGGTCTTGGAGGGAGGTCTTCCATGTCGTCCACTCCCCTTTCATGCTATCAGGGAGGGGCAAATCCCAGTCATCAGCCTGCTTAGAGAGCTCTCTGAGTAGAAGTCTGCCTCGTATAGTGACCGGGGCCAGGAAGCCGAGAGGGTAGTACAAACTGTTGACCGTAGATAAGACTCCTCTACGGGTGTTTGGCTTCTCGTCGTCCGAGATCTGAAAAGTGAACGTGTCTGTGGCGATGTTCCAAGACACTCCGAGGCTTCGCTGTAGAGGGAGATCGTCGGTGAGGAGGTTTAAGTCTTTAATTTCTTTAGCACGATCCTCAGGAGGAAAGGCCTCAATGACTGCAGTTCTGTTGGACGCTATCTTGTGCAGCCGAAGGTTAGATGCAGCAAGCATTTCCTGAGCTCGCTTGATGACACAGATAGCTTCTGCTTCCGTAGAGAATGACTTCAACCCATCGTCGACGTAGAAGTCTCGCTCCACGTACTGTCTGGCATCACTGCCAAACTCTGCCTCTCCTTGCTTGGCTGCTCTTCTGAGGCCGTAGATCGCGACTGCTGGGGATGGGCTGTTGCCGAAGACGTGCACGCGCATTCTGTAGTCTATTATATCACTGCTTGGATTGTTGTCGCGGTACCACAAGAAGCGGAGATAATCCCTGTGGTCTTCTCGAACCACGAAGCAGTGGAACATGTGTTGGATGTCTGCGGTAACTGCCACAAGTTCTTTTCTGAACCTTAACAGCACACCCAGCAAGCTGTTGTTGAGGTCCGGCCCAGTAAGCAGCACGTCATTCAGTGAGATTCCCTCAAAAAGAGCACTCGAATCGAAGACCACGCGAATTTGCTCTGGCTTCCTGGGATGATAGACCCCAAATGATGGAAGGAACCAGCACTCTTGGCCTTTGGGGAGTGGTGGAGCAACCTCAGCATGCTGGTTGATGAGCAGCTTCTCCAAGAACTCAAGATACTGTGTCTTCATCTTTGGCCGCTTTTCTAAAGTTCTGCGAAGTGAAGAGAGGCGACTGTAGGCATAGTCTCTGTTGTTGGGTAGATGTTGCCTAAGGGAACGGAAAGGCAGAGGCGCAACCCAGCTATTAGAGTCATCCTGATAGCACTCATCTTCCATTAACTGAAGGAAACTCAAATCTTCCATAGATGGTGCAAGTTGGTGGTCACTGGCTGACTGACGGAAGACTGACTGACCCAGGTTCTCTCCGGCATCAATCAGTGAATGGCATGTGGTGAAGGCCTTACTGAGGGACAGGCAGTTGAAGTTCTCCTTTACTTGGACCTTGCTGGTGCATGGCTCGAGGTAAGTGGGACGGCCACTATCCAAGATAGAGGTCTTAAAGGTGTTCACTTGAGATTGCCTGTGTGCACCCCCAAGACACACATCACCGACGATGACCCATCCTAAGTCGAGTCTTTGAGCAAAGGGAGCATCATGGGGACCATTAATCTGCTCTCGCACCTTATGCAGTCGCAACACATCTCTTCCTAACAGTAGAAGTATGTTGGCCTCTGAATCAAGAGGAGGAATCTCTCCGGCAATGCGTTTCAGGTGACTGTGATAGAGAGCTGCATTTGATGTGGGGATCTCAGAACGGTTGTTCGGGACCTGGTTGCACTCCAAAAGCGTTGGAAGTGGGAGACTGATCTTCTCGTCCACTGACTGAACTATAAACCCACAGGCTCTTCTGCCTGCTGTCTGCTTGAGTCCTGCACATGTCTTCAGCGTGTAAGGTTGTGCATCTCCCGTGATGTTAAAGAGCTTAAAGAATTCGGACCTAGCCAAGGACCGATTACTTTGGTCGTCTAGTATGGCATACATACGCTTTGACACTTCATGACGTCCTTTGGGGAACACATTGACGAGGCATATCTTTGAACATGCTCTCTCGCTCACTCCATCTCCACACACTTCGGTGCACTTAGTGGTAACCTCATTAACATCAGGTTCGTCAGACTCCCCGCCATTCTCTGAATCAGGGGGATCTGACCTTGGTTTCGAAGGAGCCGGGCCTGGATGGAGTGCTGGAACGTGACGGTTGCTTTCACATTCGTTGCACTGTATTTCCACCTGGCATTCCTTGGCGAGGTGACTTGTGGATGAGCAGCACCGGAAGCATATAGAATGCTCTTTTAGAAATTGTTTGCGGTCTTCATAGCTCTTCTCTCTGAAGGCCCTACACTTCTTCAGTGAATGAGGCTTGTCATGAATAGGACAATGTTTGGCAATATTTATATTTCTTTTATAGTGTCCTTTTTTCTCTGCAGGAAAAACTTGGGTCTTGTGGACTGCTACAGGTGTCCGAATATACTTGTCTGCCTTGTCTCTTTTCGCTGATATGGGTTGGAAGGATGTGGTGTTAAAGCTGGGATCTGTTTGTGTTCTAGCCTCGGAACGGATGAAATCCACAAACACACTGAAGGGGGGGAAAGGAACATTGTGTTGCTGCTTATACTTTGAACCCACCGTTCTCCACTTTTCCTGTATGCCGAATGGCAGCTTCTCAACTATCGGGCAGACTCCTCTGGAGGTATCTAGGTATGAAAGTCCTGTCAGGATGCCATCCAACTTTGCAGCTTCCACCTCCATCAACAGGTCAGCTAGCTCTAAGAGTTTATGCGGGTCCTTGTATGACACCTTCGGAAAATTCTCTAGCTTGGAGAAGAGAGTGTGTTCAATGGCCTCGGGTGAACCATATGTCTCTTCTAGCCTTTCCCATGTCATCCTTAAGCCTCTAGATGTGTCTCTCATATTAACAGCCTTTAACCTGCGTGCATGCTCAGACGATTGTTTCCCAAGCCACTTAATGAGTATGTCGAGCTCTTCGCTTGGTGAGAGGTCTAAGTTAGCAATAGCGTTCTGGAATGACGATTTCCAGGCCCAATAGTTTTCTGGCTTATCGTCGAAAGCAGTTAGCCCTGTAGTTACCAGCTGAGAACGGGCCATACATTTGACGAGATCGAGAGTGGTGGTCTGGGGACCTTGGTTAGGAGGCACAGAAGGGCTGTAGTAGGGTTGGTAGGTGACAGGCTGATTTCTATGCCATTCCTTCCGACCGTCTTCGCGCTGCTGCTGGAGCTGTGAAGGACCAGGCTGAGGGGCTCCAGGCTGAGAGCTGTGTGCTGAATAACACTGCTGTTGTGGAGTGACTGGCTGCTGGCGTAATCCACCTAGAACCTGGTATTGCTGATTGTCTTGACCAGTGTCAGGTTCGTGCGATGGTTGACCAGCGACAAGAAGCGGGTAGAAAGTCATGCCTTTGTTATCTGATCTAGCTGGCTGAGGAATGAAATCGATGCTGGCCTGGTCGTGCACGTAGTCAGCTGTGCGCTGAAGCCGTTGGTTGAGAGGAACAGGTATAGGCTCACTTTTACGTGACTTGCAATCTACTTCCAATAAGCCTGCTTCGAGTATTTCAACTTCGGCTAAAGCAGCATCCATTTCTTTTTTCTCTTGCATAGCTTCTAGGGTGGCTTGAAGGCGAGCTGTTTCAGTCTTTAGCTCTATTTCTTTATCTGCAAAGGCAGCTCTAGCTTTGGCTGCCTCTGCTTTAGCTCTTGCTTGAACGACCACGATGCTGTGGCTGGAGATTGAAGATGTTTTTGATCTGCTTGATCTGCTTGATTTTCTGGATCGTTTGTCATCATGCTGTGATCCATCATCACGATGGGGCGTAGACATGACGGTGTTGGATGTGGAAGCAGGTACTTGGTTTGAGTTGAGATAGCAATGGAGGTTTGCTTGCTGACAGCGTGTTGTGTTAAGGATCCTCACAGGCTCCTCTTTCTTCACAGCCCACTGTATAGCTGTCTTTTCACTGTTCTGGTCTCACCAGCGTTAGGTTACCCAGTCAGTTAAACACAGAGTCCAATAAATCCAGTTGAAGCCGGGACTTGTTTTGGAAGCTTTATCGAACCACAGTGTGAAACTGCAACACAAAATATTGCAAAATATATGTATATTAAATATAAGTACAAAAGGTAGGCAACAGGTAAGTATAATAATTAATTACAGGTAAAACAGGTAAATATAGTAATTAATTACACACAGGTAAGTAAATTAGTTAGGTTGCCTGTACTGCATTTAACAGGAAGAACATATAAAGTATGTACTAAATAATAATAACACTTTTATCCCAGTCAAGGAACGCAGCAGGATAAGTGAGGTAAGTACATGCATGAAAATGCTGTAATGTTGAAGGCCATAATACAACCCGATATGAGTTACGAAATAAACGTGGCTGTAACTCGCAAATAATGCACTCTAAATGTTAATATAAACCCTTTAACAAATGTACTAACAGACATTGCGTCTTAGTGAGGCATAGAAGAAGATAGAGAAGGAAGAAAAACACAGAAAACTGTTAACCGTTAACTGAAAACCGTTACGTCCGCTCCGCTTCCTGTTTAAACCGGAAGTGACGTAACCGGAAATGACGTACCCGGAAATGGGGTAAGAATTCGGCGATTTTACATAAACGGCCACAAAGGGCTCCAAACAACAACATAAAAATCGCTTAGCAGTCTACTGAGTCCGTAACAAGGATAAAGTTGTAAAATTACGAGAATAAAGTCATAATGTTGCGAGAATAAAGTCGTAATATTATGATAATAAAGACGTAATATTATGAGAATAAAGTTGTAATATTATGAGAATAAAGTCGTAATGTTACGACTTTATTCTCGTAATATTACGACTAGCTTTGGCGCCTTGTCCTCTTCTTTCAGTCCTTATGTCAGAAATCTGGGTGTGATTTTTGATCGTTTTTTCAAATTTGACAGACAAGTTGATAATGTCGTTAGGACAAGTTTTTATCAGTTACGTATGGAAGAGTATTAGGGCCAGACAGAAAAATAAAAATAATATTTTAGAGGAGGAAGATTTTTTTTTTCGTTATGCACTTCGAGAAAAAAGTCAAAATGTTGAGATTAATGTTTAAGTACAATTTCGAGAAAAAAGTCAAAATGTCGAGGAGAAAGTCAAAATTTCTTGAATAAAGTTGAAATGTTGAGGAAAAAAGGCAAAATATTGACTTTATTCACGAAATTAAATTGCAGAGCCTACGGCGTATGGCGCGTCGCCGCGTAACCTACGCCGTAGGCTCTGCGTTGGTGTAATGCAGAACCATAAATAAGCCTTTATTGTGGCGAGGTTTGAAAAAGACTTTGTAACAACGGGCAAACGAGTGATTATGTACATTCACTGAGTGAATATTATGAAAGTAAAATATATATTTCTCGCTAGAAATGTAATCAAAAAGGCATTTTTATGCAAAAACTAACTCAAAATATTGATTTTATTCACTAAAAAAATAAGAAATGTCCGCCATTTTTTTTTTTTTTTTTTTTCGATTCAGTCCGTAAATTACGACGAAAAGCATTCTGGGAAATTTTTCTGGCCCTAGTGAGCATCCGAAAACCCTTGATCCGTAGGGACAGATTCATAGCCACTACCCTCGTTTTCCACACTCCCTCTAGGTGAAAAGAGGAATTGGGACACCACTACCCTCACGGGAACGCGCAAAATTTAGGGGTAGGACTGAAAAGTAGGGGTAGGGGGGGATTGGGACTGGGCCTTAGATTACTCATTGCTAGTAGCACTTACAGTGATTCTGACAGTTGGGGGAACGACTTCAGTGTTACCTTTCAAAAGAGACCAAAACCATCCATGTACTTCAAAACGGCTTTCTTTGGGTACTTTGGGAATGCCTTGGATAGGCGTTTTATGCAAATTTTACAGGAGTGGTAAACCTATTTATTTAGAATGGCTTTTAATACCTAGTAGTGTGGTGACACTTTTTACTCTTTTTCTTTTATTCTACTTATTTTTTTGCTCTGTCTTATGATTGTATGTTGTATTTCTGTACGTTTTATTCTGTAAAGCACTTTGGCTCACCTATAGGTGGCTGTAAAGGGCCATATAGATAAAGTACCTTTACATTTCCCCCCACCCTTAGGTGCCGGAGATGCTCCACAACGACGCCGGCGACCACGGCTTCAGCCACTGCGGCTTCTTCCTCCTGCAGAACGCCGGCATCCTGCTGGGCTTCTGCATCATGCTGCTCATCGCGCTGTTCGAGCACCGGATCCAGCTGAACCTGGGGTTCTGAGGGGGGCCCGGGTCGGGGGTCCAGGTCCCGGGTCGGGGACTCCCCCCCGCATCGCCCGGGTCGGAGCTGCATGCATTCCTGCGTCTCTGTGTCATCACGGTTCGAAAGACTTTGCTCTTAGTTTTCACGTCATTGGCGAGGTAACCGTGGTAACCGCGGTAACCACGGTAACCTTGGTAACCGCGGGACACGACCTCGCCGCCCGTCTGCCGCCGTGGAAACAGACGACTCACATTCACAGCTGTAGTTTTGGACTTCCTGTGGCGGATCTTGGTCGGCGCCCGTGAGGACGTCAGGCCCGTGCTGGACCCGGGTGTCGGTGGATCCTGGATCCTCCGGAGCTCCTGGTTCTGTCAGATTCTTGTTTCAGTCTTTTCCTCGTTTGTCTGGTTTTTACTTTGTTTTCTTCGTAGATGATGAGTTTTTGCTGCTTCACCGCGACGCCGAACCGGCCACCGGTTTAGACCCGTCTCGCCTGTAAACGCCTCTGAACCGGTCCTCCCTACGGCCACTAAATGGGTCGTCCCCAAGGTCACCCGACGGGTCGTCCCCTTGGTCACCAAAGCGGGTCGTCCCCTTGGCGACTAAACGGGTCGTCCCCTTGGTCACCAAACGGGTCGTCCCCTTGGCGACTAAACGGGTCGTCCCCTTGGTCACCAAACGGGTCGTCCCCTTGGCGACTAAACGGGTCGTCCCCTTGGTAACTAAACGGGTCGTCCCCTTGGCGACCAAAACGGGTCATCCCCTTGGCGACTAAACGGGTCGTCCCCTTGGTCACCAAACGGGTCGTCCCCATGGCGACTAAACGGGTCGTCCCCTTGGCGACCAAAACGGGTCGTCCCCTTGGTCACCAAACGGGTCGTCCCCTTGGCGACTAAACGGGTCGTCCCCTTGGTCACCAAACGGGTCGTCCCCTTGGTCACCAAACGGGTCGTCCCCTTGGTGACCAAAATGGGTCGTCCCCTTGGTCACCAGATGGGTCGTCCCCTTGGCGACCAAAACAGGTCGTCCCCTTGGTGACTAAACGGGTCGTCCTTTTGGTCACCAACCGGGTCCTGGAGCGCTGAGCCGGTCCGAGAGACGGCCGTGAGCGACACGTCACACCCTCAAAGGACGGGTTTGAGCGCCGGCAGGGCAGGAGGTCCGTCCAGGGAAACCCGGGTTCCACCAAGAGGCTCGCAGACGGTTTTATCAACGGCGTTCTTGAGCGAGAGGAAACGGCCAGAGATGCTAACGTGGTTCTTGTTCTAGTTTTGCTGCACAACGTCTTTATTTTCGGTCCAGTCCATGCAGAAACCCGTCGTGCCGAGTATTTCGGCTCATTTGGCTCGTCTCCACCGTACGAACCGTATGAACTTCCATCTTTGTTTTTATCTTTTTACGGTATAAAAAGAAAAAGATACGCACGATGCCTTCGCTGACTCTGAGAAAAATGTACGTCTCACTACTTTATGTTGGTGCGTTTACTGACACCTACTCCAGAAAAGATGCTCACGATGCGTTCACTGACCGGCCGACTCCGCAGACTTCAGTCCAGGTCACTTTCACTCCTCCTCTCGCGCTTTTTATTTTTATATTCCTCTACATGCTGCACTCCTGTTTCATTTGTAATATTTATAACATCGATATAACTTGTCGTTTTGTGTCCAGCTGCTCATTTGAACATGTTTTTCTTCGGTCTCTGAATCTGTGAAACTAAATTAACCCTCAAACAGGTTTAAATCAGCGCAGCTTGCCTCTTCAGTGCAGCTCGTCCGCCCCCGTGTGGCCGGGAGGGGAACTGCTGCAGAGTTTTCTAGGAGATGTTATTTTCAGAAGACGTGCACTCCGAGTGTTTTGATCAGTGTTGTATTTTACCATTTTACTGTGATGATGAAGACGTTGAAGGACTTGAACTGTTCTGACGTTTGTGGAAAGCTTCAGTGTTACGTTGCAAAACTTGAGCAGAACCGGAACCTCAAAGCCGCCAGAGAACCATCAGAATTCCTCCGAGACCCGCGGTGCAACGATCGGACCGGGAACAGCCATTTCCTCTCATTTGTTAACTTATTTTCTTTCTTTTATTTGACCATTGTTCATGTCTGTTAAAGATCCGCTGAAGGGATATAGATGTTTTTTTTTTTTTTAAGCGTGAACACGGCAGCTCAAGTTAATCTTTGTTACAACATTCCTTGTGTTTGAGACCCATGATGAAGCTCTGCAGCAGGTCAGAGCCAACGTTCAATCAAAGTCATATATATCTGTGTTACGTGTGTTACACCTGTTACATGTGTGTTACCTGGATGTACGATTTTAATTTACTGGTTTACTGTGGCGAGTTTTTCACGTTGTACTTGATACACGAAGAAATCAAGAACACTTAGAAGTTGTTAAAGTGTGTTGGGAGGTTTTTTTTTCTAACTGAAGGCTACATGAGGATTCAACACTGTTGAAGATGTTAAACTGGTTTATCGGGAAAGAGAAAGTCAGATACTGATGCCAGTGTTGGAAATACACAGCTATTGGTGAGTATTTGCCATCTCCATCATCCCGTCTACGTTTAAAAAAAAAAACAGAATCACAATCTTACTTTAGTTTAGAGTCTCCAGGCGGCGAATCGGTCGGAGAGTTGATGAACTGATCTATTCATGTTGAGAATATGTTTAGGCTGCAAATTCCCTCCGAGGCTATACTTTCTAGAGGTGGGACAAATGTTGATTTGAAAAAATACACTAAAACATTAACCTTATCAAGCGTTTTAAATAGCCAGGATGTCAAAATAGGCCCAGTTTCTTTAGCTCTACCGGTCGTATCCAAGATAAAATATCTGCACCACGGTTTCTTTGCACCCGCTGGTTGCCGGGCACACCAAGTTTATTGAGAAGATCCTGTGTTTATTGGACAGATTTTGGGCACAGTTGACCCCCAAGTTCCTTTAACTAAGCTCAGATATTTTGCTAATGATGCTTAAACTTATCAAGCAGAACACAATACATCTGTGAGTGGGGCTAAATCCCCTCGTCCAGTAGTTCCGTTGGTGTCCCACAAGGTTCGATGCTCGGGCCCCTTTTTATTTTCAATGTTTATGAAGGAACTCCCAAAAGTATGTTTAGATCTCTGATCAATTGTAGGCAGACGACAAAAACAGAATCACAATCTTACTTTAGTTTAGAGTCTCCAGGCGGTGAATCGGTCGCAGAGTTTATGAACTGATCCATATATGTTTAGGCTGCAAAGTCCTTCCGAGGCTATACTTTCTAGAGGTGGGGCAAATGTTGATTTGAAAAAATAAACTAAAACATTAACCTTATCAAGCGTTTTAATAGCCAGGACCTCAAAATAGGCCCAGTTTCTTTAGCTCTACCGGTCGTATCCAAGATAAAATATCTGCACCACGGTTTCTTTGCACCCGCTGCTTGCCGGGCACACCAAGTTTATTGAGAAGGTCGTGTGTTTATTGGACAAGTTTTAGGCACAGTTGACCCCCAAGTTCCTTTAACTAAGCTCAGATATTTTGCTGATTATGCTTTAACTTATGAAACGGAACACAATGTGCATCTGTGAGTTGGGCTAAATCCCCTCATCCAGTAGTTCTGTTGGTGTCCCACAAGGTTCGATGCTCGGGCCCCTTTTTATTTTCAATGTTTATGAAAGATCTCCCAAAAGTATGTTTAGATCTCTGATCAAATGTAGGCAGACGACATAGTTATTTGTACCCACGGCTCAAAAACTGACATCTTCTCACCCGAACTAACAAACGCTGTACATAAGGTAGAAGACTGGTTCGTAACACGCCTTAAACTTAGTACAATAAGAAGTATTAGTATGATATTCACTACATGACCAGCAGAGCAGAAAAGATCCAACATGCACATAGGAGGCGAGGAACTCAAATTGGTGTATTAATACAAGCAGCTTAGGGCTCATTAGTCTCACATTTAAAAACCCATAAAATAAAATATTGGACTATCGAAAAAATAAAAACCAGAACAGAGACGGGCAAAACAGGAATTTCAAAGAAAAAAAAAATAAAACCCAAGGTATCTGAACATCTACTCTGGATAGACGTAGTGAACAGAAACACTCTCTTTTACTGTCACAGTTGTTTTTTGTTTCAAACTTTTAAGAAATGCAATCTGGAGTTTCGCTGTTTCAAAATAAACCAACCTCCTTTAATGCACCATATTTTTGTCCCTCAAGTGTCTCAAACCTCACAGACAACGTTTTGCCTCATTAAAAAATGTCAGACTTGGTGCTAAACTGCTTAAGTTGAGCTATTTTTCTCCCACAGATCCTGAAATAAAGCTCAATTACATGTTTCAATAATATTAGAAAGATGTCTTTGTTCATTTTTGTGACCAACCTTTGGTTTATTGTGAAGTTTAAACAGTTGCAGGTTGTTTTCCTGTAACGTCCTGGAAGAATGTACATTATTTTCCCGCCTTTTCTGCCGAAGTCCCACCACTTCCTGGTCCGTAATCGTTGCTAGCGAAGCAACCAGCGGTCTGTATTAACCCGGCGTCGGATAAACGCCTTTTAATTTCGCTGTAGAATCAAGATTAAACGGTTCATTTCGCTGTAAACGCTGACCGGTCTGCTGAAGGAGCTGCTAGCCGAAGCTAACTTTGATTGACAGGTGGTGGGCGTGTTCTCGTTGGCTTCTGGAGCAAAATGGCCACACGAGAGAAAAACGCCTCAAAACCGCTCCTCGGAAACCAACGGGTCACGTGCCACGACGCTTCGTCCGTTGGTTGTTAGAGTCTTCGGTCGGTTTACATTTCCACCGCCCACGTCAAACACATCCATCATCCAGGAATGATAATCTCAAACATGTTCCCCCGATAAAACAGGAAGTACGGCAAACGCCCAAAACCAAGTACAAAATAAAAGACCAAAAAAAAAGCAAACTGGCAATTAATTCAGGACAACACTTGTTTTTAAAGGTTTTTGTGGCACTAGTGGCCTTTATTTAGAAAGTAAGTTGACAGGAAATGGGGCAAGACATTGCAGTATAGAGCAACAGGCCGGGAATCAAACCTGCGCTGCCCTGTCATGTAAACACCAATAACCCCTTTGAATAACCGGAATTTGCTCATATTCCGTTTTAAAAACCTGAATATGACCCCTGGATTACTCCTTTTCTAACCCGAATATTGGGTCATGTAAACACCTAACGGAATATCCCGATCAAAAGGAACAGGAATTTGTTTTCTGCGCATGTTCATTTTGCAAGGAATCCTGGTCTTTTGAGTCCAGGAAGTTCTTATAAACACGGAGAAACACAAGACCAGGAGGAGACTAATCACTTCATAAATGGAATGAAGGATATGAACATTTCTGCATTTGTAGACGGTAGAAAGTACCGGGATAGAAGATTTACAAGAAGGTGAGCGAAAAGTTGCGCGAAGCAGCATTTATACGAACGCCAGACCAGATCAAGCACCGCTGGAAGACGCTGAAAAAGGCGACTTCTACTGGGCTGTTCATTATCCGCCGTGCTGCTGTTGTTGTTTTGGGTTTGGATACAGGAAGAAGAAGTGGAAATGACGGGAATTGCGTCATGACGTTCTCCGTGCGTCGCTGGTTTGATCCAGATATCCCGAATGGTTAATTACCATGTATACAGGGATAACCCTGTTTGCTCACGCATGGAAACAGATTATTCCGAATGTTTCAGTAACTGGAATATTGACCTTAACCCCAATTTTGACTGCATGTAAACGTAGTCACTGAGAGAAAAACAGGACAGGAACTAGGAATGGGCGATATTCTACCGTTCGTTCACGATAAACCATCAAAAAAATTCCCCACGGTAAGAATTTGTCATCTTGCGGTAAAAATGGTAAATTCCCATTGATGACGTTTTTGTGTAAAGCTGATTTATGGTTCTGCGTTAAATCCACGCACAACGTACAGGAAGGAAGGAAGGAAGGAAGGAAGGAAGGAAGGAAGGAAGGAAGGAAGGAAGGAAGGAAGGAAGGAAGGAAGGAAGGAAGGAAGGAAGGAAGGAAGGAAGGAAGGAAGGAAGGAAGGAAGGAAGGAAGGAAGGAAGGAAGGAAGGAAGGAAGGAAGGAAGGAAGGAAGGAAGGAAGGAAGGAAGGAAGGAAGGAAGGAAGGAAGGAAGGAAGGAAGGAAGGAAGGAAGATGAATTCCCGTTGATGAGGTTTTTGTGTAACAAACATGGCGGATCTGATCTCATTACAGTTTTACAGGTGGACTAATTTAATTGGTTTTTATTAATTCAATTTAATTGGTGTAATTTAGTAGTATTTAGTATCTTTTAGAGCAGTGTTTTGGGGGCTCCAAAGAATGATAGATTTATAGTTACAAAGGTGGAGTTGAATTGGTATTTTTTTTATCGTCATTTTTATCCTTATCGGGATAAATGCCAGAAAGTATCGTGATACATTTTTTAGTCCATACCGCCCATCCCTAACAGGAACTTTACAGAAAGATTGCTAAACTAACAAGAACAAATCATGACATCACAACCCTGAAAACATGACAGAAATGTCAATAATGTTGCTTCAATCCCGGATAAAAAGTCCACCTGGATGCTGTAAACACTTTCAGTGAAAAGTATTTCCTAAACATGAGACACCGTAAACAGCTCCTGGTCGTCATCGTAACACAAGTTCAAAATATAAGGGACCGTTTATCCCAGTAAGGAAAAGACCTCTAGAAAGATCTCTGTGATCCATACGTGAATAAATTCCCAAGCAGCTTCTTCTGCTTTTATTATATGAACCAAACGAACATCTTCCGTTTGCATCAACTTCCACGACAGCGGTTCCTGGTGAGGAGCGGTCCAGCTCAGTGTTTGAGGTCGAGCCCCTTCAGAGGGAACCTTAATCCTGCTGGGAACCTTAATCCATCCCTAGGATGATAGATGACGACCTTTGACGGTTTACATCCCCTGAAGTGTTGGAGTGACTCCGTCTGGACCGTCTACGCAGAAGCGTGAACTCAAATCTGCCTCCTTCCTCCGTAGACTTCACGGAAGACTCCATCATCCCCCCAAACGTCCTTGTTTCCTTCATTGTACCTCGTTACCTGTGAAGTCGGGGCCTCCTGGTCCGGCCCCGGCACCGGTGGACCCAGTAAACCCGGCCCGTGGCCCCGCCGCTTCCACCCGGCTTTGCACTGTTTATTTCCCCCAGAAACAAAGCTTCAGTCTTTTGGTGTCAGACCTTTAACGCTTCGGTCGCCGGTTCGACGCTGAGCAGCTGCTCACAGCGCTCCTCCTCCTCATCACCCCGAGGGAACATCAAGATCTGCACGTTCCCGCCGCATTTCTGCACACAAACACAACCATGCTGATCACACGTTCATTTAATTTACAATCTGATCTTTAATCGTCAACATAAAAGTGTCGTTTCTGCAAGATTTCAGCTCATTGAAGATTTTGCCAGCAGATAAAGCAATAAAGTTCACGTGCTGGTGGTTCAAAGGTGATTACGCCCACATCTTTTACTCTGATCCTATTATTATTATCATAACATCATCATTATTAGTGCCACGGCTGCGCCAAGAGGCACTCCTCCTCCATAGCTATGTAATAGCTATGGAGGAGGAGTGCCTCTTGCACTCTTATTATTGCTCAGGCTTATTTATTCATTTATTCTTCTGTATAAACTTCGTCACGTAACTAGTCCCGCAGCTTTGAGAAAATGCGAGTAAAAACGTAGAAACGTGCGCCCTAATCGGGAATTGAGTGGTATGACTTTTATTAGCGATTGGTGCGCACGTTTTTGCGCAACGTGCAAAAACGTGCGCTTTTTAGGCCATCCGGAACGCATTGGGAGAACTTTGGGGCCTCACCACTCGCACACCGTTACTCGAAAAATTCTGAACCGATTTAGAAAGTTGTAGGCCCTGAATTTAACTACAGTCCTGTGGATTTTTAGAGCGATGGCACAAATAGTTTTCGCACGAAGTGCAAAAACATTTCCAAATTTCCGAACTAATGGGGAGATTTTCCCATGTATGTGTGTGGCGCGGAATGTCACACTGTGGATGGGAGGAGGTAAGAAAAAGCCAAAATTCACCTTTTTTCTGAGTCATCTAGCTTTCTCATACCTGCACATAGAAATGTCATTCAAACTTCAAAACGGAGGAAAACTTCTCTTCTCTCTCCAAAACACCAAACAGTTTTTTCCTAAGATGTACACTTTTCAAAATATGAGCAGACAAGCGAGGACTGGAAATCACTTTTTCGTCAAATCTAGAGTGCGGAATTCAGTTGGTAGAGTGTGAGAAACAGCAAAAAATAACCCACATTTTTATTTGTAACTTGAGCTCACGGCCAAACCGTAAAAAGGAGACAAATAATTTTTGGTCAGAATGTAGACATAGGTGTTGGGATTCATAAAATGTGACAAGCAGGGTATGCACAAAATAATTATTGCTATCATTCATATTATTATCATTATTATTATTATTATTATTATTATTATTATTATTATTATTATTATTATTATTATTATTATTATTATTATTATTATTTTTAGTATTAATATTATCATACATTAGCATATAATGACCACGTTGAAGGAGAAAACAAAAATGAAATATGGGAATAAACTCATTTTACAAGAATCATAAGAATCAAGTTATTTCTTTTCAAACACAAGATAAATAAATGACAAAATAAATAAAGCATCAGGTGTCTAAATCCTGTCCTGAAATAAATCATCTTATTTTCTAATGAAATTACAAAGTAACTCATGTACACTTTTTCACACAAAACTCAAATTGATACTAACCGTGACCTGTTTCTTGTAAATGTGAACGTATAATCTTTATTATGTCTTTATTGTTTATATATCATTGAAGCCAGTTGTTCACTGACCAGAGATTGGGGGAGGGGCTCCTTGTGGAAGTGGGCGTGGCCTGAGTTGGGTCCACAGTGGACGACGGTCCAGAACACGGCGACCAGGAGGCCGGAGACCAGGACCAGGGTCACCGTGACGGTGGTGGGCTTCTTCCAGGCCGCGGCGGCGCCCCCTGCAGGAGCAGCAGCGGAACATATCAGAACCGGGCCGGGGGGCGGGGAATATGACCGGGCCCTCTGCAGCAATTTACCACAAACTCACATTTTCTTGCTGACAGTGTGTGTGATTGTTCTAACTGTAGCCAGTACTGGAGTTGAGGGGGGATGAGGGGGGATGGCATCCCCCCTGAAATAAAAACGGTCAAAATCATCCCCCCTGTAAAACTGCCATCCCCCTTTCCATCCCTTATGTCATTTCATCAATGAATGTGGTTTTACTGCTATTTCAACATTTAGAGTCATCACCAGAAAAATAACTTATTTGACAATTTTCACCTGTTTCAAGTAAATTTTCACTTGAAATAAGTAGGAAAATCTGCCAGTGGGACAAGATTTATCTTCTCATTACAAGCAAAAAAATCTTGTTCCACTTGCAGATTTTTCTACTTATTTTAAGTGAAAATCTACTTGAAACAGGTGAAAATTGTTGTTTTTTCCAGTGATGAGTCTTGTTTTAAGTGTAATGAGATTTTTTTTACTAAAATGAGACATTTTAACTAGAAATAAGACAAATATTCTTGTTAAGATTGTGAGTTTTTGCAGTGATCCATTTTACTTATCCTGTGAAGGACAGAGTCATATTGATAAGTTCAGAAAAGTGTTTTTTATTGTTGTGTTTTGATGTATTTGATGTAAGCCCAGTGGATATTTCTAGCTTACAGAAGGCTGCATTTAACTGCTGCTATGTCATTCCTGCAGTATTTCTGCAGCTGTTTTGGTCACTGCTATTATTTGTAATATATTATATTATTTGTAATCAGCACAAATTATCTGTCCCCATATGATAAAATCCACCATCCCCCCTGATTTTTTTTTTTTTACAACTCGAGTACTGACTGTATCTACCTGTAAACCTGCTCCTTGACCGTGATGCAGCTTTTGGCGGCCCGGGGATGAATCTGCTAACAACGTCAGGTTCATCTCCCACCGGAGGAGGATTAGGGCGAACAAAATATGCGTCTAGCTTGGGCAATTTTTCTTGCTTGCTTTTTTCTTTTTCTTTGCATTTATCGCTCAACTCTTGTGTTTCTCAGAAATACTTATTATTAGGGCCCGAGCCCTTACAGTGCGAAGGCCCTATTGTATCCGTAGGAATTTTTCTCGTTTTTTTCCTTCTTCCGACGAAATGAGGGTCTTTTTTCCCCCTAAACGTGACCCAAACGTCACCAAATTTTGCACGCAAGCCAGGCCTGGTGAAAAATGTAATGGTTTACATTAATGGGCGTGGCCTAATGGCTCAACAGCGCCCCCTAGAATACTTCTTGCCTCAAGCCCCACAATACGGTTTGACGTACATGCACGAAATTCGGTACACACCTGTATCATGTCTCAACTTAAAGAAAAGTCTCTTGGCGCCATGGCCGAAACCAAACAGGAAGTCTGCCATTTTGAATTAATCGTGTAATTTTGGCGCAATTTATGCCATTTCTTCGGCCGTTAATGCGGCCCGAACCGTAACGTGCCCCCAGGTGTTATACATCAAAATTTGCGTTTTATATTTTTTCTTTAATTTTTAATTTTTTTAAATATTTTTTATTTATTTTTTAAATATTTAAATATTTTATTTATTTTATTATATATATATATATATATATATATATATATATATATATATATATATATATATATATATATATATATATATATATATATATATATATATATACATATATATATACACATATATATATATATTAGGCTCAGAAATACTTGAAGAAATGCCGACTGATATATACATTTGGCCCAAATGATTTGGGATGAAAAGCATAACTGACGATAGAATCTATGTGACCGGCAAGTGTTTTATTTTTTTTATTTTTATTGAGGCAAGTGGGGTGGCCAGCAAATTTGTATGGGGGGCCATGGCCACCCCTGGCCCCCCCCTGGTGGCGCCACTGATTCTCATCAACATGGTATGGACAGTTTTCTTGGTTGGACCTCTGCTGTTTGGGTTTATGTTTAGTTGCCACTTCGTACAGTTAAATTGTTAATTATTGTGTTGTGTTGTTATTGTGTGTGCTGCAGAGCCAATGTGCTGCCAGTTCAGCTAATAGGCTACAATAGTGGCGAATAGGCTACTGGCCTGTATAGACAGGTCTTCATGCTCTGTTGGTTGAGCATGAAGTGTTTAACTGTCATAATGCATTAGTCAAAATGGATTAAAACTCTTTAATATAACTCCAGAAACGTTACCTGTGATGGAGACGCACTGGGGGCGGCTGCTGCTGCCGCGGGTCCCTGAATGCAGCACCGTCTGGGCCGTGATGCAGTACACGGCTCCGTCCTGCAGGGCGGCGACGTGCAGCACGCCCTGCTCCGCCGGCATCAGGTACGACACGGCCTGCGAGGCGGAGGAGGCGACGCAAGTTTATTTGTATAGCACAATTCAACACAAGGTAATTCAAAGTGCTTTACATCAACATTAAAAGCAGCAAGACACAATTAAGCAGTAGATAACAAATAAAATGATAAGAAAAGAGGTAAAACAGTAAAAAGCACAAGTTGTTAAAAAATAAGGGCAGTAGAGTACAGCAGGTAAGTATTTAATTTAAGAGTAGCTTCAGTAAACGGTAATGTTTGAGTGTCGGGCACAGAGCTCGTACAACAACGACCACAGGTGGAAAAAAGGGCTGATGAAATGAAAAGACAAAGGTGGGAGCAAGCAGAAGAAAAGCACCTGCTGCTCGTGGTCTTTCCTCCACACCGTGACGCTGGCGGCGGCGGTGAGAGGAAGATCCTCAAACGCCACCTGAAGGGAGTCGCCAGCCGTCGACACCGTCATCCGGGGCCCCGTCAGAACGGCTGAAACACAGTCCACCTCTGAGTTTTCACCTGTTAAAACTAGGGATGCCCCCATACCATTTTTTTCCTACCAAGTATGAGTACGAGTATTTTCATTTGTGTACTTGCCGATACCGATACGATACTTCTACCACAAAAACAACTAAGCTAAAAATGCAATGAAAAGTACAATGAATTAGAAGACAGGTTTTATTTGCAACAGATAAATTCAATAAAAATAAATACAATGAGTAGAATAACTATTCTAAACAAAAAATAATCTTTTTGTGTAAATAAAAAGTCTCCACACTGGCACTGTCTGCACATTTAAGAAAATATCAAACATATAACACATCAATGAAACATTATATCGCGGCTCGAGTGCGTCGAGAAGACGGAGAAATCCTTCTACAACTGACAGTGGCTGGTCATCCAGCGCTATATAGGAGGGTTAGAGCCTCTGGTATTTTAACGGCCCGTGGGTGTCTCTTGCCATTGTCTGTCGCTTTTGCAAAACCTGAGATAATGTTGGCTGTTGTGGTCTTGCAGTAGCATTAGCAACCTCCGTATACTCAGCTTTATGATGCGAATTGAGATGTTTTATCAAGTTGCTGGTATTAAACAACGTATTCTCCTTCCCTCCTCTTGACACCTTACTAAGTTTGAGCTTGCGTCCATTGGCGTGCGCCACCAACTGCAACGTCGCTCGTGTAGTACGCAAGGAGAGCGCGTCGTACCCACGGTAACCGATAGGGGGCAGTAAGCAGAGCAACAGTTGGAAAAGTGATTAAATATTTAGTAGCAGCGGTAGTAGCAGTAGCAGATTAGAATTAGAATAGATTTTTGCATAATTCTCATAAATTACGACTTTACTCTTGTAATGTTTCGACTTTATTCTCATAATATTACGACTTTATTCTCGTAATATTACGACTTTATTCTCATATTATTATGACTTTATTCTCATAATTTTTAGACTTTATTCTCATATTATTATTACTTTATTCTCGTAATTTCCATTTTTTTTAATAATACTAATAATAATAATAATACTAATACTCCGTCGTAGATTTGTTTGTCTATCTATGTATTTAATAATGATAATAATAATCATTTCTTGCACTTATATAGCGCCTTTCAAGGAACCCAAGGTCGCTTTACTGGAAAAGAAAACAGGAAAAGAACAAAAAAAAAAAAACACAACCGGGCCAAAAAATCAGGTGAGGGAACCACTTAATGGGGAAAGGCCGGGGTGAAAAGGTGAGTTTTTAGTTGTGCTTTTATTTTTTTTGGTTTGTTCATTCATTTCACTGTCTAAGAGCCTTGGTGGTGGAGGGATACTCTTTCTTTGTATGTCCACGTTTGTAAGTTTAATGTTTGTTAACGAAAAAACTGCAAAATAAAGTAAAAAAAAAAAAAACCATTAGCCCCACAAACCCGTGGAGAGCTTGAGGTCTTACTGTCTTGGCGGTTGAAGGGGCGGCTGAGTCGGGTCCAGGCCGACAGCTCCGACCCGCAGCCGGCTCGGACCCGGAGGTTGTAGCTGGAGTCCGACCCGAGGTCAAAGGTCAGGTCGCAGCGGGTGACGGGGATCTGCTGGCACTCGGCGGCGTCCATCCAGCTGCCGTTCTTCACCAGCAGCTCAAACTCTCTGAGGCGACAGTTTATTTGTTTATTTGTAAGGATCGCCATGAGCTATGCCCCTAAACACATCTAGTCGTACTGGGGTCCACATTAAAAACTATACATTTAAAACATACAGTTAAAAACGAGACATAAAGAAAGAAATAACACAACAAACCCCTGGTACTGGACGGAGTACAGGACTGTGGTTCTGCACGCGGCCTGCAGGGGGAGCCACCTCAGCGTGTGCTTCATGTTTACCGACTCCATGGCAACCTGCCCGGGAGCCTCCAGAGTCTCCATGGCAACCTGCCCGGGAGCCGCCGGCAGAGTCCAGACTTCTGCAGGAACAGCAGAGACTTTGGTTGTTCAACAGGTTACAATTAGCAGGAACATCATTAATTAACATCCGGATGCTGACTGAAACTCACAAAGCTGAACTCTGGTCGCCATGGCAACGTCCTGATCACGTGCACCATGATGTGTATCTAACTAACATCTTTAACTTTCTGACTCTGCAGTTGAAGAGAGTCGGTCAAATATAAGCTATAAACTTCAGCCAATATATAACAAATTGACTATAGTTTTATATCAATTTAGTTGTTAAGAAGTCTGACTGTTTTTGATGAGATAAACGTGAGTCTGTAAAAGGCTCACGTGCACGTTTAGTCCTGATTTCAGACCTGCTGGACCTGTTTTGTGGGGGGTTGAGGTGGTGGAAGTAACTTTATTTTAATGAGTAATTGATGGCTGTTTGTGACCCGGGATCGCAGGCCAGCACGCAGCTCCCGAGGCTCCGGCCTGCAAACATGCACAAAAGAGAAAAAAGGGGGGCCAGCACAAGAAACTACAGGAGCGATGGACAAAAACGATAGCTATGAGATATTTATAATAAATAAAAATGGAAATGGAGAAGAGAGGAAGGGAAGAGGAGAGGAGAAGAAGGGTGAGAGGCACCGATCATGTCGGTCCCCCCTGCAGCATAGGCCTATAGCAGCATATCCAGTACTGGAGTTGAGGGGGGATGAGGGTGGATGGCATCCCCCCTGAAATAAAAACGGTCAAAATCATCCCCCCTGTAAAACTGCCATCCCCCCTTTCCATCCCTTATGTCATTTCATCAATGAATGTGGTTTTACTGATATTTCAACATTTAGAGTCATCACCAGAAAAATAACTTATTTGACAATTTTCACCTGTTTCAAGTAAATTTTCACTTGAAATAAGTAGGAAAATCTGCCAGTGGAACAAGATTTATCTTCTTATTACAAGCAAAAAAGTCTTGTTCCACTTGCAGATTTTTCTACTTATTTTAAGTGAAAATCTACTTGAAACAGGTGAAAATTGTTGTTTTTTCCAGTGATGAGTCTTGTTTTAAGTATAATGAGATTTTTTTTACTAAAATGAGACATTTTAACTAGAAATAAGACAGATATTCTTGTTAAGATTTTGAGTTTTTTGCAGTGCTCCATTTTACTTATCCTGTGAAGGACAGAGTCATATTGATAAGTTCAGAAAACTGTTTTTATTGTTGTGTTTTGATGTATTTGATGTAAGCCCAGTGGATATTTAAAGCTTACAGAAGGCTGCATTTAACTGCTGCTATGTCATTCCTGCAGTATTTCTGCAGGTGTTTTGGTCACTGCTATTATTTGTAATATATTATATTATTTGTAATCAGCACAAATCTGTCCCCATATTATAAAATCCACCATCACCCCTGATTTTTTTTTACAACTCGAGTACTGAGCATATCTACCACAAAGCTATATTTGAGACTAACTATTATAGTCTTGTTCTATAGCTGCACCTATGACTACTAACCCTGCGTTCACACTGAAAGCGTCACGGGCGTAGGCATAGGCAGCCGGCTGCCATTCATTTTCTATGAAAACGCGCGTCGAGAGGCAGCGGAGGCGTCGGGAGCAGTGGGAGCAGAGCGAGCAGCGCGTCAATTTGAAGTTGAAAAATCTGAACTTTATGCAAATGAGCAGCGGCGACGCCGAGGCAGCGTCCAATCACAGACCGGGATTCCCGAAACGAGAAGCCTCAATGCACGTTGTACTTTTGTGTACACACAAACGTACACTCATTCACATGGATACATGAGCAGAGCTGTGCACTAACAAACTTATTTTATCAGGAATTCATATATTTCATCCAGCAAACTGACATTTTTGCTGATTTGACTGCCGTTTTTACCTGAACTGCTCATGTGAAACATGTATCTGATGGTTGAGGAGCTGGATGGTCCCAACGATTTTATTTGCTACATTGATCCAGCGCAAAATAATTAAAAACCGTGCTTATTAATCACAAAACACAGTTTAAACATCATGCCCAAATCCGCTCCGACCCGGTGTGTCGTGATCACCGCTGACAGACTGCAGCTTCAAGCCTGAATTATGGTTCCGCGTTAAAACGATGCTAAAATATAAAGAAGGCCTCCGAAAGTGTGATCTATGGTGAAATAAGAAACTGAAGATGTGCACGCTATATGAGTAGGCTGTTCCCACTGTTCCCTCCAGTTCTGCAGCGCAGCTTTAGCCACGCCCACTGCAGCTTTAGCCCCGCCCACTGCAGCCGTCGACAGTACATGCTGCTTTCAGTGTGAACGCACCAAGCAGCGAGATGCTGGCGACAGGAGATTTTTGACGCTTTCAGTGTGAACGCAGGGTAACTCTAACACACTAGATTTTACACTACCTAGAGATTTACCAACACCAGCTAGAGGTTTACTAAACACTAACTATAGGCTTTACTAAACAGAAATGTTTTAAGTTTAGTTTTAAAGGTGGAGGTGGTGTCAGCCTCCTTAACCCAGATTGGAAGTTGGTTCCATAGTAATGGTGCCTGATAGCAGAACGCCCGCCCTCCAAATCTACATTTAGATACTCTAGGAACTACGAGTAAACCTGCACTCCGAGAACGGAGAGCTCTGCCAGGAACATAAGGCACTATCAGGTCTTGCAAATAATGCGGAGCTAAGCCGTTTTGGGCTTTATACGCAAGTAATAAAATTTTAAATTGAATTCTGAATTTTACGGGTAACCAATGGAGCGACGCTAACACTGGAGAGACGTGGTCTCTCCTGCTGATTCCTGTCAGTACTGTCATCCATTCTGGATCAGCTGGAGCCTATTCAGCAAATTACTTGGACATCCTGCTAATAACACATTACAGTAATCTAGTCTAGAAGATACAAACGCATGAACTAGTTTTTCTGCATCACTCTGCGAGAGGATTTTCCTAATCTTTGCAATATTACGGAGATGGACATCGCAACACCATTATGTTCTGCTTTACCAGACTTCTCTCCAGGTTCGGTTGAACCGCAGGTGAATGAGCGGGTGAACTGGTTTTTCCGTATTATCTTGACCCGAAGCCCTCCTCTGTGCGTCTGGTTACTGAATCAACTACCTGCTCTCACACTAAACGTTTAGTAAATCAGCATCTCAGTTTCAGAGGAAGTCTGTGAAGATATCACATATTCATCACGTATTGATTTCCCCCTCGGAATCAAAAGCCTTCACTTATTTCTGGAGTGAAAACAAAGAAACTGGTCCCATAAATCAGTCTGACTTTTTCACCCTCTGAACCTGTGACTGAAACGAACACGTGCGGATAATTAGAGAGGAGTATTTTAACTTCTATGAGTCACAGAGAAACTGGTAAAACCGGTGGATCTGAGTCACTGGAAGTCACCTGACTTCCTGGCCTCCACCCAAGAGGTCACCTGACCTCCTGGGTGGAGGCAGGGAGGTCACATGACCAGCCCGGACCCTGCATCTTATTGAATTATCATTCAGCCGGACCCTGAACGCGTCATGACCCTTGAACTGCAGAAAACAGACGGCAGCATTTGTTTGCATGGCTGCAGGGTCTAAAGTGGGTGGGGGGACGGACCCCCCCCCCCCCCCCCTCCCACCACACCCCTCACTACAGGGACGTGTCATTAACAGACTTGTGCAGGCCTTGATGACGTGAAGAAAGCTGTAAACATGAACCCAGCATGGTTGCAACACTTTCCTGAAACACTAATCACATTTATGTTTATTAGCATTAGCATTATTAGCTGTCTTTAGGGGGTGGGGGGTACTTATATATCAGATACATAAGGAATTCACTCACAGTTAGGCCTCCAGTATGTATCTGAATGCTAGGATTTTTTTATATTGTATTACAAGCTGGTCTCAGTCAAAACCACTTGAATCATTAAAGGTGCCTTAAAAATTCAGGATGAAAAAACCAGATCGTTACCATCACTGTCATATACTCATATACAAATCTGCTTCCATGTTTCTTTTTATTTATTTTATCTATTGTCTCTTTGCTTTGTTCTGCTCTTTTACTTATTTTTTCTTTTTTCTACACTAATTTTTATGTACTTTTCCATCAACCTGCCCAGGGACTACAGGTGGAAAATAGCAAGCTGCTACAACCCGGCAACATGCATATTCTCTTGTATAAGATTCATGTCTTACTGTGCACCGTCCCTGTTCTGAAATAAATACATTACAAATTACAAACTGAACAGTTTCTTTAACGTTTTTTCCTTTTTTCTGATTTCAGCCAGAAGGCGTCCAGCTCACCGCCTGTGAGGTCCAGCAGGATCATCATCAGCAGGGTGGTGCCGCGCCGGGACGCCCCCCCGACCACCGCCGGGACCCGGACGGTCATGTCCTGGAGTCCTGGACCCAACGGGTCGGACTAAGGTCGGAGGTCACGGTCCTGCGGCATCTGCAGGAGCTGAACCAGAACCGGGACCTCCAGCTCAACCCATCTCCACCAGTTTACTCCTCAGCGGATGAAGAGTTTTTCGTCTCTGTCTGCCATGAGGGAGTGGGTCTGAGGAGAAAACCTGTTACGCCGTCATTAATCAAGAGCCTGCTGTTTAGATCTGAGCATTTTTCTGTGTTTTGCCTCTCAGATATTGTGCTGCGGTTTCCCAGAAGTTCCTGCTGGCATGCAAAACACTGCAACCTCAGCCCAGCCCCCTGTAACATTCACCCCGCCCCCTGCAGCCTCAGCCACGCCCCCTTCAGCAACAGCCACGCCCCCTGTAGCCTTCGCCCCGCCCCTCTGTTCTTGGGAAACCTGTCCTCTCACATTCTTCTTCTCCTGCTCGACTTGGATTGTTTAGAAAAATATCGCTGTTAAAAATGTCCCGAGCCAATAGAGAGCCACATTCTTTTTTTTTTTTTTTTCTTTTTATTATTTTATAATAGGAGCCCCGACAAGCATTGACAAAACAAAACAAGAGAAAGAAAAAAAAAAAACATCTAAACGCAGACAAAAAATAGACGCAGACAATGGTTAATAAATACAGTGAATATATATACAGTGAATACATGAGATAGCAGCAACATTTTTGACAAATGGTCAACTCATTTAGTGAGTCATGTCAGTCCATGTTTTCTCCCCCTACTTGATTTAGGAGTGGAGACCACAGTTCACGGAACATTTGCTCTCGTCCGTGTCCTTTGAGAGTTAACCTCTCCAATGGGAGGAATTGTATTATTTGTTCTTTGAACATTTCAAGGGTGGGCAGCTGTTCCCCTTTCCAAAGTAGAAGAATACATTTTTTTTGCGTAATATGTTATCGTAATTAGCAGTCTGTATTTCTTTGAGTCCATTCGTATTTCTGGCAGTTCATTTAATAAATAGGCACCTGGGGATAAATCAAATTGTGTCGTCAATGCAGCTTTTGTAAATGAGTGGATAGAGTTCCAAAATCCATTTCATTTTTCACAATACCAGAACATATGCGCAAAAGTACCTTTATTGGTTTTACATCTGGGACAGTTTGGTTAATTGTCATTTGAAATTTTATTCATTTTTACTGGTGTTAAATAAAATTTATGAATTAATTTAAAGTTGGTTTCTTTAATTTTGTTACTTGTAAATGGAAAGTGTATTCTGTCACGGATATTAAGCCAAATGTTTTCATCAAATTTAATTGCCAAGTCAGTTTCCCAGATCTCCAATAAAGGTAAAAAAGATGAATGACATTCTTTTGATAGTATGTCATATACCACATTCGCCACATTCGATCCTGACCAATTAGATCGTCACATCGTTCTGATCAGGGTGCGCTTGTTTTACTCACAGACTCTCCCCACAGGAGGCTTCAGTTATTTATTTGACTTTAAGTCATTAAACAACTAATTCAGTAAAAGAACAAATGCTTTTTATTAAAACAAACATAGACCAAAACTTTTTGGGGTTATTTTGGTTTCTGGAGCCCCCTGCAGGTCAGTGGTGGTATCACACTGCTGCAAACGCGGGGGAAGGGTTAGCTAACGCGCTAACACAGCGCTCCACGTGGATTTATTTACCATCTGAAAACTCGTTTAACCTGAACAAAAAACAGAAGCAGAAAGGAATGTGGCTCGAGGCGCAGCGACATTCTCCTCCACACCAAGCTAACAGAAGCTAAAGGTTTGTAGCTGCTGCTCGTGTCTTTAGCAGCTAAACTTCACTGTAATGCAGTAAATGTGGAAGTTATTACAAGTTATTACAAGTTAGGTGGTTTATATTTGATGAAGTTGGAGAAATAGATGGGCCGGCAGCATCTGTTGTTTACGACCAACTCTCTCGGATCTGAACTCTGAACATGTGTGTGTGTACGTGCATGTGTGGGTACGTGCATGTGTGTGTGTGTGTGTGTACGTGCATGTGTGGGTGTGTGTGTGTACGTGCATGTGTGTGTGTGTGTGTATGTGCATGTGTGTGTGTAAGTGCATGTGTGTGTACATGCATGTGTGGGTGCGTGCATGTGTGTGTGTGTGTGTACATGCATGTGTGTGGGTGCGTGCATGTGTGTTTGTGTGTGTGTGTGTGTGTGTGTGTGTGTGTGTGTGTGTGTGTGTGTGTGTGTGTGTGTGTGTGTGTGTGTGTGTGTGTGTGTGTGTGTGTGTGGTGACCAAGTCTCATGGGATTCAAAATGGCGGACAGGTCTTGTCTCATCCAGTGAAAACAAATTCAGAGGTTTTATGGCCAAGATAAGACTGTGACTGTGTGTGTGTGTGTGGGGGGGGGGGGGGGGGAGGAGGAAGGAAGAGAGGAGGAAAGTAAAAACCCAAGACACTAGAATAACTTCTCACCACCAGAAAACCAAGTTCTTCTGATGTTTCCCACACAGAGACGCACCAGTGTGAAACTTCACACGTGCGCTCTGGTCATTCAACTGGGAAATGAGGACGTTTTTTTTCTGTTGTGGAAGAACATTTCATCAAGATCCAGCAATGTGGAAGCAACAGTAGACCAACGATAAAATAAACAAACACACTTAAACTCTCTCTCTCACAGTTGTGATGGGATCAGCGGTCCGGCTCACAAAGTACTAAACTAGTTAAATGTGTTAACGAAGTTTCTCTGCCCAGACACAAAACAGCCTCTAATAATAAGACACATGTCAGACAGGTAAACTATTGAGTAATCATTTTATTTTAAGTATTTAAACATAGTAACATTCAATTATTTTACATTCTGCATCCTTAATAATATTAACTTTCATATCCAGCAACAACAAAAGTTTTTAATAACATCCTTTACCTCAAAAACCTTTTCCTAAATTGTAAATGACGAGACATTTTGGGGCATTTTCATGATTCAACAAATACAACATGAATCCCAAACTGGAGGGAAAGTGTTTAAACACGTGACTTCTTTCCTCTTTAAAAACCTCTTTACGTGTCATGCAATCATCTTCCTGTAGGGGGCGGTGTGACGTCACTCCCGAGACTCCTGATCTTCACTGTTTCCAGGTCCTGAGGTTGCAGACGTGAACCAGGATACAATGTTCAGGACAGAAAGTTACAGAAAGAGCAGAAACACTAAAAAAAAAGAAGTAAAACATAAATATTGTAGATGATCAAATGTGAACAGAAGTCTGTCTGGATGAATGCTGAAGGAAAACCTGACACTGCACCGCTGGAGAGTGGAGGTCAGGAAAACAGGACTGTGGAGGTTTCAGGCCTCTTTTCTGAGTGAAGTCTGGCCAGAACAAGAGCAGTAAAACCAGTAAAGACACATATAAATCCAGAAATATGATCTGTTGTGAACATGAACTCTGGACTTTGGGATGTTTCAGGAGGAAATCTGTCTCTGTTTGACTTGAATATTAGATTCATGTTTTCTCCCTCAGATCTGAGTCAAATCCTGGAATGAAGACTGAAGAAAACATTTTGTTGGAGTCCATGAAGTGGAAGAAAAGAGAAATACAACATAGAAACACATCCAAACTAACAGTTAACAACAATTACAACACAGGCTTATTTCTGTGTTTTTATACTGAAATAAAAGACGTTAATAATATGAATATTCCATCCCTACATCCATCAGAGTTTGAGACGTTCATCTCTGAGAAGAAAAGAAAATCAATACAAACTGAGATGAAAACATGAAAAGGAAACAAGTTCATTTGAGTTTACAGAACTCAGCTGAGTCTCCAGGATCGTAGTAAAGACAAACTCCAGCGTAGAGCGGCTGAGTGAAGGTGGTCTGGACTCTGTGGAGGAGGGTCATGGTTTCAGAGACGCTGTAGAAGGACAGAACACCTGCTCTGTGATCCAGGTAAACTCCTATTCTGGAGGTCTCAGGACCTGAGATGAAGGATTTTATGTTGTTGTACGTAAATTCATATCCGTCTGAGTCACAATATAGTGACCAAGATTTGTCATTATTTCCAAATAAACTTTCATCCCCTGATCTGCTGATATTCCTGTATGAAACTGCTACAACAACTAACTCTGCTTTCTTCTCCACCTCCCAGTAATGACATCCAGTCAGACTCTCTCTACTCAGGGCCTGAGAATGTGTAGTGAATCTGTCTGAATGATCTTCTTCCTTTAAAGTCACCTTTCTGTTCTCCTCTGACAGTAACAGCTCTGTGTCTGCTGTGTTTGGATCCAGAGTGATTTCAAATGAATATTTCAAGAATCCAGCTCTGCTCTTTGGTTCTGGTTGTGGTTGTGGTTGTGGTTCTGGTTCTGACAGTAAAACATCCACCTCAGTGATGGTCAGTGAGATGTTTGTCCACGTGTCTCTCAGGATGTCCTGTAGTCGACCTCTGACCTCTGACACAGCTGCTGTCACATCCTGAAAGTAGGTGAGAGGACGGATGCTGATGCTGGAGGAGTGTGTGGACTCACTGAGTGGTGACAGTGAGGGGTAGTTGTGGAGAAACTGGTTGTGGTCCTCGGTGTCTGAGAGCTGCTTCATCTCAGCGTCTCTCCTCTTCAGGTCAGTGATCTCCTGCTGCAGCTTCTCCTCCAGCTCTCTGACTCTCCTCACTTCAGTTTCCTGCTGGGATCTGATCTGCTGCTTCACACCAGAGCTTCTTTTCTGGAGGAGAGAGATCAGCTCAGTGAAGATCTCCTCACTGTCCTCCACTGTTTTATCAGCAGACTGATTGATGGCCTCCACCTCCTGCTGAAGCAGCTTCACATCTTTCTCTCTGTCCTGGATCTTCTGCTGGATTTGTTGTTGACTCACCTCCATCTCTCTCTGCCTCTCAGTCCTTTCGGCTGCAACTGAGACTGTGTCGTGGCCTTTATGTTCATCCACAGGGCAGAGATAACAGATACACTTCTGATCGGTACGACAGAACATCTTCATCACCTCATCATGACGGGGGCAGATGTTGTCCTGCAGGTTCTTGGAGGGATCCACCAGCTTGTGTTTCTTGAATGTAGATGAATCATGATGAGGTTGAAGGTGATTCTCGCAGTAAGAGGCCAGACAGACTAAACAGGACTTGACAGCTTTCAGTTTTCTCCCAGAGCAGACATCACAGGCCACATCTTCAGGTCCAGCATAGCAGTGATCAGCAGGAGCAGCTTGGAGTCCAGTCTTCTTCATCTGCTCCACTAAATCAGCTAAAATGGTGCTTTTCACCAGCACAGGCTTCGGTATAAATGTCTTTCTACACTGAGGACAGCTGGGGAGTTTCTTCTCTCCTTCATCCCAGTACTTGTTAATACAGTTCATACAGTAACTGTGTCCACAGGGAATAGTCACCGGATCCTTTAAAACCTCCAAACAGATCGAACAAGAAAAGGTTTCCTGGTCCAGCTGAACTCCTTTCTGTGCCATTTCTCCTCTCGATAACTGAGACTGAGACAGTTTTACTTCCTAAAACATGAAACTAGTCTGAGAACCAGGAATCACGTGGTCCGACTGAATCTGCTGGTTTGAGAGCAGGAAGAAGAGGGAGGTTCATCAGTATCAGATTACAGGAAGAGAATGAACTCTGGATTTAACCCTTTTATATCAGACATCAGTTTAGAAGTAAACAACTTTTTACCTCAACCCGTATTCAGAAATAATAATAAATGCAATTTAGGTTTAATTTCAGAGAGATTAATTACTTTATAGTTCATAATCTTTTACATTTCACATGAACAGACTTAATGTAGCATTTATAGATGAAACCAGATGAACTCTGCCACGTTGCACTGATGGACACACCACAAACATGGTGTTCGTTATGGACAAACTGTGACTCGCACAGAAGTCCAACAACAAAGCACCATTCGGGTTCAGATTGGGGAGGCCGTTCCTCCCAATCACGCCTCTCCAGGTATCACTGTCATTGCCCACGTGAGCGTGGAAGTCCCCCAATAGAACAATGGAGTCCCCAGTTGGAGCACTATCAAGTACCCCTCCCAGGGACCCCAAGAAGGCCGGGTACTCTGCACTGCTGTTCGGCCCGTAGGCACAAACAACAGTGAGAGACCTTTTCCCGACCCGAAGGCGCAGGGAAGCGACCCTCTCGTTCACCGGGGTGAACTCCAACACATGATGACTGAGCTGAGGGGCTATAAACAAGCCCACACCAGCCCGCCGCCTCTCACCCTGGGCAACTCCAGAGTAGTGGAGAGTCCAGCCCCTTTCAAGGAGCTGGGTTCCAGAGCCCAAGCTGTGTGTGGAGGTGAGCCCGACTATCTCTAGCCGGTATCTCTCAACCTCACGCACAAGCTCCGGCTCCTTCCCCCCCAGCGAGGGGACATTCCATGTCCCCACTGTGAGGCTTTTGGTCCAGGGATTGGGTCGTCCCCGCCACGACTGCTACCCAATCCACATGGCACCGGCTTGTCATGGACCTTCCTGTGGGTGGTGGGCCCACGGGAAGGCGGGCCCACGTTGCCGTTTCGGGCTGAGCCCGGCCGGTTTCCCACAGGCAAAGACCCGGCCACCAGGCGCTCGTCTTCGAGCCCCAACCCCAGGCCTGGCTCCAGGGAGGGGCCCCGGTGACGCCGATCCGGGCGACGTAACGGTCCTTGTTCTCTTCCTCCTCATGATAAGCTTGTGAACCGCTCTTAGTCTGGCCCGTCACCCAGGACCTGTTTGCCATGGGAGACCCTACCTACATGGCGCCAAGAGACTTTTCTTTAAGTTGCAACATGATACAGGTGCGTACCGATTTTCGTGGATGTACGTCAAACGGTATTGTGGGGCTTGAGGCACAAAGTTTTTTCTGTATGGAGTATATGCGTTAGCGTCATGAGTTAGCATCATGAGTAAACATCTTGAGTTAGCATCATGACTTAGCATCATGAGTTAGCATCATGAGTTAACATCATGAGTTAGCATCATGCGTTAGCATCATGAGTTAGCATTATGAGTTAACATCATGAGTTAGCATCATGCGTTAGCGTCATGAGTTAGCATTATGAGTTAACATCTTGAATTAACATTATGAGTTAGCATTGTAGGAACAAAAAGGCCGCTGAGGCCGCTTGCTGACGCGTCACTCAAAAAAGGGAAAAATAAAAGTCCATTGAATTGATTCTTAAACTGATCCAGGTTTATTGTAACAAAAATATCACTTGGCAGCAATCGATTATTATAGTGCAAAAATAAAATAAACAATGAATATTTGTGTGGCTGAAGCAAAGCAAAAACGGTGACGGTCAACAAAAAATATATCAGCCTACAATATGAACACTTTTGTTTGTATTCCACCCGCCGCCACACAATCAAACCAACAACCAACAAATTAAAGCCACACCTATAAGCCCCAACGTGATGACGTAACACAAGTATAATTTCAACTTATCCATAACTTAAACTTAAAGTACCATTATAATTAAGCAAATCAAGAATATGTTATTTTTAGCTGCTGCATTATGAGTTAACATCATGCGTTAACATCATGAGTTAGCATCATGAGTTAACATCATGAGTTAGCATCATGAGTTAGCATTATGAGTTAACATCATGCGTTAACATCATGAGTTAACATCTTGAGTTAGCATCAGGAGTTAGCATCATGAGTTAGCATCATGAGTTAACATCATGAGTTAACATCTTGAGTTAGCATCATGAGTAAGCATCATGAGTTAGAATTATGAGTTAACATCATGAGTTAACATCTTGAGTTAGCATCAGGAGTTAGCATCATGAGTTAGAATTATGAGTTAACATCATGAGTTAACATCTTGAGTTAGCATCAGGAGTTAGGATCATGAGTTAGCATCAGGAGTTAGCATAATGTGTTAGCATCATGAGTTAGCATCATGAGTTAGAATTATGAGTTAGCATCATGTGTTAGCATCATGAGTTAACATCATGCGTTAGCGTCATGAGTTAGCATCATGAGTTAACATCATGCGTTAACGTCATGAGTTAGCATCAGGAGTTAGCATTATGAGTTAGCATCATGCGTTAGCATCAGGAGTTAGGGTCATGAGTTAGCATCATGAGTTAGCATCATGAGTTAGCATCAGGAGTTAGGATCATGAGTTAGCATCATGAGTTAGCATCATGAGTTAGCATTAAGAGTTAACATCATGAGTTAGCATTATGAGTTAGCATTAAGAGTTAACATCATGAGTTAGCATCATGCGTTAGCATCATGTGTTAGCATCATGAGTTAGCATCATGAGTTAGCATTATGAGTTAACATCATGAGTTAGCATTTTGAGTTAACATCATGAGTTAGCATTATGAGTTAGCATTAAGAGTTAACATCATGAGTTACCATCATGCGTTAGCGTCATGCGTTAGCGTCATGAGTTAGGATCATGAGTTAGCATTATGAGTTAGCATCATGAGTTAACATTAAGAGTTAGCATCATGAGTTAGCATCATGAGTTAGCACTATGAGTTAACATCATGAGTTAGCATTATGAGTTAGCATCATGCGTTAGCATCATGAGTTAACATCTTGAGTTAGCATTATGAGTTAGCATTAAGAGTTAACATCATGAGTTAGCATTATGAGTTAGCATTAAGAGTTAACATCATGAGTTAGCATCATACGTTAGCATCATGTGTTAGCATCATGAGTTAGCATTATGAGTTAACATCATGAGTTAGCATCATGCGTTAGCATCATGTGTTAGCATCATGAGTTAGGATCATGAGTTGCTCTTGGCCAGGTGATGTGTGTTATGTGTGTGTAAACTGTATCCCTATGCTGGTATGTGGTCTTGTCCAATCCATGTGGGGAGGGTATATAAGAGCTCAATAAGCTCAATATAAGAGGTGGTGAAGGGTGGTTGTCAGTGGTCTGTATTACTGTGTTTGTAATAAATGCCCCCACAAGGGTTAACTTGATTTCTGCCTCAGCCATCATCATCATCACCATCATCGTCATCATCATCATCATCATCATCATCATCATCATCATCATCATCATCATCATCATCATCACGTTTGTTCCTTCAGGGTTTCGTAGTTTCATTAACAACGTTTTCAAGAGAAATCTGACTATTTTCAAACTGGATCGATGACGGTTCAGGGCTGTCGACCAGCCGGTATAAATATGGTAATATTTTAGAGTGAATGTGGGAGGGACTCCAGATTTTATCTCCAGAAACGTTTGTAAGCTTCCCGAAGGCGGGACCTGGTCTCCGCGCCTTGGAGCCGGTTTGGTCATTTCCCTCCGTGCAGCCGCTTCATCAGAGGCAGAAAAGGCAGCGAGGACTTTGGACCGTCGTAATGATGGAACATTAACCTCCTGCAGCCATAAAGCTATAAAACTCACACATCCAACCGTTTAGTTTCTGGGTTCACCTGAAAACCAGGACCAGCAGAAGCAGCAGAAAGATATAATAGGGAACAATAGACAGCAATGATATAACAATATACTTGAATAACTATATAAGAGTAGATATGCTATATGTGGCTATATATACTGGTTCATATATTCACCTCCAATTACAGTATATACATAAAAATTACTATAAATCTATATATCGATATATCTACTTATAACTATAAATCAGTATATATTAATAGAGATATAGATATATAAATACTACTACAAATTATACAACTCAATATATCCATATACATACCTACATATAACATATCTATATCCATAATATACGTCTATATCAGAGCCGGATTAAATAAATGGACCACACTAGGCAGACTGTGATTTTTGGGCCCCCCTCCATCGATGTTATTTATGAAATCTTAAACTTACCAAAGTTACTAATAAAACTTAATTCACATTTTACATAGCATAGTCATAGTCAAGTTGGTTCTTTGTATTCCAAAATAAGTCATGTGTTGTATATTAAACAGTCTATCAGACTATTTTTAGATTTTTATTATTTATACGTTATTACAACGCTCTATTAAATTCTATTAACAAAGACCAATAAAATTTGCAGTAAGACAAAGTGTGCTGTAGTATGTATGTCTTTATGTGTATATGTACGTATGTTTATGCGTATGCAGAGTCGTTTGGGAGATTTGCGAGGCCCTGTGTGAAATGGCTGGGGGGACCCTTGCAAAAATTTTTGGGTTTTTCGGGTCGGATCGGGTGTCTATATGCGCAATTTTAACTCTCCAATTAGCAAAATACTGGATACCTTCCCCTGCCTCATCATCATCTCTTGCCTCGACGTGGGGCCCCATGGCTGCTTGAGACCCGGGCGGATCTGTGATTTTTGTAACAAATTTATCAAACGTGCCTTTCAGAGAGGCATTAAACTCTTCCATTTTCTTTCGTTTTTTTCTTTTTTCACCCCCTGATGGAAATTTCCTGAATCTGTCTCGTTCTCTCGACATTGTGTGACAGTTTGTTCCAACTCCACCGTCTGCATCAGACTAGCTTGTGTCCGCGCTTGGTTGTATTGAACAACAGACACACGCGTCATCACTGCACATATATTTATTGATATGCACAGACTATTACATATTTAGGTCTGTAATGGAACGTGACTGTTGATATTTATAAGGGAAAAAACTAAAAAAAAAAAAAAAAAAAAAGAAATTAGGGGGAAAAAAAATACGGCCCATAGCGCCAGGCCCCTTGGGGCGCCAGGCCCCTTGGGGCGCCAGGCCCCTTGGGGCGCCAGGGCTCCAGGCCCCTTGGGGCGCGAGGCCCCGTGCGGTCGCACGGTTCGCACATCCCTTGCGGCGGCCCTGTGCGTATGCGTATATATATATATGTATGTATACTAAATATAGTAATAATGCACATATATATATATATATATATATATATATATATATATATATATATATATATATATATATATATATATATATATATATATATGCCTTAGGTTTTTACCGCCATGTTATCAACCATTAATATGTGTGCAGACAAAAAAAAAAAAAAAAAAAAAAAAAAAAATTTTTTTTTTTTTTTGTCCCTCTGTCTGGGCCCCCCCTCTGTCGGGCCCTAGGCACATGCCTAGTCTGCCTTTGCGTTAATCCGGCTCTGGTCTATATATCTACATATATTAATACATGTACATATCCACATGTTTATTCACATCTGTATTTTGAATATAATGTTTCTTTGTATCTTTTTTTAAATGATGATATGCTTTGACTTTGTTTTAGCTCCGTGTTCAGGCTGTTCCACAGTTTCATCCGCAGGTCGACATATATAATATATAATAATATATATACATATATAATACAGAAGCTCTTTAGTGTTTGTGCGTCTGTTGAGAACTTTAAAATTAAACTGACCCCTGATGTTGTAGCCTCCCTCTCTTTCAAAAAATATCCCCTGTATTTGTCCCGGTAATGAATTATTCTTTGCTTTGAACATTCGTTGTGCTGTATTGAAACTGACAAGATCCAGAAAATCTAGTGATTTGGATTGTAGAAATAATTGATTAGTGTGATCCTGGTAACCTGCGTTGTGTATAATTCTCATTGCTCTTGTCTGTAGTATGCACAATGCACATTATGATTACAAAAAGTACAGGAATCATCAACATCAGTACATTTAGAAATAATACTAGTAACTGGGCCAGTCGGCCCAGTTACTAGTATTATTATTAGTATTACTAGTTCAGAAACCTGGATGTTTGTTCACCTCTTCCTTTATTACACTTTATGGATTCAATATGGAAAACATGTGCAGCCTCAGTTCAGTTTCTGTTTCACCCAAAACTGAACCGCTTTTACAGTCAGATAAATCTGTCTCCTACAGGATTATATCAGAGATAAAAATTATTATTTTTTTTTTTATTATTCCGAATCACACAAGCATTACAGCAGTATAATATAAGCATACCCACGTTATATCTCTACTTTTTTTTTTCTTTTCCTTGCAAACAGAAAAAAAAAAAAAACAAGGGGTGTTTTCATTAAGATCAAGAGAAAACAAAAACTTTATGTAAAGACAAATGGGTAAATGAAATACATCTCAAACAAAAGCAGGGCGTCTCAGGGAAATATAACTTTTCCAATCTTCTCAGATTGCTTCAAATTTGAATTGTTGCAGCCTCATAGAGAACGTTATCCTCTCCATTACAAAGATATTGTAGAGCCTGTACCAATAGGCTATACTCAGGGCAACAGGGTTGGTTTTGTTTCGGACGCGTGCTTCAAATTGATGCAAACGCTCACTTAGGATCCGGGTCGGATATGCCAATCCATTTATTTCGTAATCAGCAGTAGTCAAAGCAAAAGTAATTCCAATATTTAAACTAAACATAAACTTATGACAGAACGCCACTCTCTGTTTTACACGTCTTGCACGGTTGCACGGTCAAAAACTGTTTGTCTTCCCCCTGTCGCACCTGAGTGCAATCACCACCCAGGGGGCTTAAAATGGTTACCATAGACAACCACCCACCTGGCTGATTGACAGGCTAATCATGACGTAACAAAAAAGGGGGTATGACAACTCATATTCAGCTAAATAAATAAAACAATAAATCAAAGTATTTTGGCTCCAACAGATATGGTAAATTATGTCGTACTGCAGGCTAGCACCAGCTTGTGTAAAAGCAAACGGTTCTTACTTAGAACCAACCGCGAACCGGCTCTAGCACCAGCACTAGCACCAGCCCTGGAACCAGCTTGGTGTAAAAGGGGTAACAGAGATGCACCAGTGTGAAACTAACTTCACATGTGCGCTCTGGTCATTCAACTGGGAAATGAGGAAGGACTTTGTTTTCTGTTGTGGAAGAACATGTCATCAAGGTCCATTAATGTGGAAGCAACAGTAGACCAACGATAAAATAAACAAACACCCTTAAACTAATAAACACAGTTGTGACTGGATCAGCGGTCTGGCCGGTCAGCATTCCTTGGTGAACAGCTGGATGGTTACGGTCCACAGGTGACCCTGGTGAAGAGCTGTTCTCCGTTTCCTGCTCTCCTCATCGCTGTGTGGAAGAGGGATGCATTATGGGCACAGCAGCTGGGCCTCCTTCAGCTCCAGGTCGGTCCGAATGCGTTCATGGTGTCGGGGCATGCAAGGGTCCCTCATTCGGCTCATCTGGTGCCCTGAACATTCGCGGGTCACTCGTTGCAGCGCTGCAGACTGTGGTTGCCATTTCGAGGCAACCGGACGCTTCTTCAGGCACAATAATGGAGAAGGCCGGCCCATAGCTAGTAGCTGTTCATGCTAAAATAGGAGCTGTGGCCTTCTTCATAGCTCAGAGAACTCCATGGGCCATAAATCGGCAGTGGCCCCTCCTGTGTTTTGGGGTCTATGCCCAATGAGGGGGATATTTCTTATCACCAAAGGACCGTAAATTTTAAGCCTGGTTTGAGTCATTATGGAGGTTCCTTTGTTTCAAACTACGCAGACGTTAATAAATCGGGGCTGGCCTCCGAGGTGGACCTCAGAACTAGGCCTCAGAATTGAAATTAAGTCATGTTCAACACAGGACTTTGGCCCAACAACAGCGTTTTTTTTTCCTCTGAATGAGACGCCCCAGTCTGGAGCAAGTGGAGACAAATATTGATCCGTATTTACAAGAAGATCAAACAACCTTCCTCACTTTTATTCCTGAGTGAATTCCAGGAATTCTGATCCACTGGTTTTTCTCTTGAGATGTTTCCACAGAGTAGATTTTCCCAGTAAAATTTTATTAAATAATTGAACTAATAAAAGGTCCACATGTAGTTTTAGTTTATTCTCCACATTTGAAGTTTTTTTCTAACATTTTCTCTTCATTTTCCATCATGTTGTGTGTTTCACTGACAGAAATCCAGATGCAGGTCTGAACAACAGATGAACATCTTCAGAGAAACTGTTGGTTGGACAGAGAAGACGTCTGATCAATCACATCCTTCCAGAACCTTCTCACATGAGAGCAAAGTCCTCACATGTTCTGACTCCAAGAGCAGCGTTCAGCTCCAATAATCAGTTTTCATGCTGTGGATCGGAGGGTTTATAACATTTGCACAAACTCAGCCAAAGACTCTTGGACATTGTTTCCTCCTCCTTTACCGGGACACGGGTCTTTCAGGTTTTATAGGGAGGAAGGTAATTACTCTCTCGGCTGGAGAATCTGATTTCTTGGTTGCAGATTCTGGGTGTCAGACATAAGGCCTCTGCACGTGTGCTCACACACATACGTGCTTTATTTTGTCCAGACACACTAGGTGTAGGGGCCATTTATGTTTATGTTCATAGTTGACAGTTCATTTCATGTAATTATTGGGTTGTGGTTACATGATTTGGACAGTAGGTGGTTGTGATTAGAGTTCAGCATATATAGAGGGCATAGGTGACAGGAAAGGGGAGGCACAGGAAGGGGAGGGTAAACAGTTCTCACCAGACCGCACAACAGACCACACAGACAAACAGAACAGAGCTGCACCTGCAACAGAAAACTGCTATGTTAACCTTTTCTTCAATAAACCACCAACTAACTGCAACTGTCACTGCCTGGAAATTATTCATCTGGGTCTGCGTTGGTTCAGAAGATTTCCATCACACCAGCTGACAAAAGAAGAGTTCTGATCCAACACCAGTCGTTTTTCACTTTATTTTTTAACAAATTCAGTAAAAAATAAATCAATAATAATAAACAAATCCCAGTGCAGCCACAAATATGAAAAATAAAAAGGCATTAATACTCTGACATTTGTTTGTCACAAAACTGTCTGAACGACTTTTATCTGACATAAATATCGTCCAGTCTCATACGGTTGAAAGAGATCCATTTCAGACATGTTTTTCTGACCTGAGACACTGTTTTATGGCTCCAGATGATCAATTATCCAATAAAATCAGGAATTAGTCACCTACAACAATGAATTGTACCTTTTTTTTCATCATCGGTCTGGTTTGAGTCTTTCTCCATTTGCTGCCGTGGTAACGTCCGTCTTTGCTTTCGACTGGTTCAAATGTGTTTTTTTCACGTCACCATGCACGGATTAATGCACAGGCATCCCTAGGCGGCAGCCTAGGGGCCCCACGTGTGGAGGGGCCCTTGGATTGGTCAAGATATTTTTTATAAATGTAAATACACTACAATGGTATAAAAAATAGTGAACTCTATTGGTCCGTGGGGCGATGAACAAGCACAAAAAGCACTGATTGGGCAAACATTGGTTCTTCCGTCACAATGCTGTCGCCTGTCAATCTGAAGGCGGATTTATGGTTCCGCGTTACACCAACGCAGAGCCTACGGCTGTGAGAGTGTGTTCTGCTATAGAACAGGGTAGTGTGTGTGTGTAGTGTGTGTGTGCGTGTGTGTGTGTGTGTGTGTGTGTGTGTGTGTGTGTGTGTGTGTGTGTGTGTGTGTGTGTGTTAGTGTGTGTGTGTGTGTGTGTGTTAGTGTGTGTGTGTGTGTTCTGTGCTGCTGCAGCAGGTGTGTCTTGGTTCAGAAAGCTTGTTAAGCTTGCAGATGTACTTTAAATGGCTTTCTGTAGTATTTTTGTTACTAAAGGCTGTTATAGTAAACAAGTGCTACTGCCATGTGCACTGTTACACATGGCACAAAATTACTTTTTTCTGGGAGAACATGATGCATAAGGGGCCCCAGAGAAAAAATAGCCTAGGGGCCCATGAATACCTTAATCCTCCTCTGCACGTCACAATCTTAAATACTCAGTAATGTTGTTTGTGTCATCTTAGACATTTGTATATATATTTTTTAAAAACAGCCTAGAAAAGGAAACCAACAAATTACTTAAAATCTTCTCTTCAGACACAGAGTTTGAATCTTCCGGCTCCGTCACACCGTGAAGCTGCAGGTTCATCAGAGTCTTTGTTGGTGTGATGCTTGGCAGGACTGCAGGACTCCATCAGGTTCTGCAGCCTTGTGGGGGATGATCTGTGGCTGAACTGGTCCTCGGGGATTAATAAGGTGTTTATAATTGAATGAATGGTGGCAGCTCATCACGGGTAAGTTCACCTCTTTATGTATCTGTGGAACAAAGTGGTGTTAAAGATGTTGGTAGACCGTCCCCACTCATCAGCACAGCATCTCCAGAGAATCTTTTATCAACACAGCAGGTCAATATGCCCCCATGTGGCCTGCAGCGGTATTACATGGAGTAACTTTAAAACACTAACTAACACCAGGCTCCAGTTGGGACATCTGAGTTTACATTTGAATATCTGCTGAAGTCTGGATCCACATATTTAAGACTTTATAATAATAGGACACATGTCAGACAAGTAAACTATTGAGTAATCATTTTATTTTAAGTGTTAAAACATAGAAACATTCAATTATTTTACATTCTGCATCCCTAATAATATTAACTTTCATATCCAGCAACAACAAAAGTTTTTAATAACATCCTTTACCTCAAAAACCTTTTCCTAAATTGTAAATGACGAGACATTTTGGGGCATTTTCATGATTCAACAAATACAACATGAAACCCAGACTGGAGGGAAAGTGTTTAAACACGTGACTTCTTTCCTCTTTAAAAACCTCTTTACGTGTCATGCAATCATCTTCCTGTAGGGGGCGGTGTGACGTCACTCCCCAGACTCCTGATCTTCACTGTTTCCAGGTCCTGAGGTTGCAGACGTGAACCAGGATACAATGTTCAGGACAGAAAGTTACAGAAAGAGCAGAAACACTAAAAGAAGAAGTAAAACATAAATATTTAAGATGATCAAATGTGAACAGAAGTCTGTCTGGATGAATGCTGAAGGAAAACCTGACACTGCACCGCTGGAGAGTGGAGGTCAGGAAAACAGGACTGTGGAGGTTTCAGGCCTCTTTTCTGACTGAAGTCTGGCCAGAACAAGAGCAGTAAAACCAGTAAAGACACATTTAAATACAGAAATATGATCTGTTGTGAACATGAACTCTGGACTTTGGGATGTTTCAGGAGGAAAACTGTCTCAGTTTGACTTGAATATTAGATTAATGTTTTCTCCTTCAGATTTGAGTCAAATCCTGGAATGCAGACTGAAGAAAACATTTTGTTGGAGTCCATGAAGTGGAAGAAAAGAGAAATACAACATAGAAACACATCCAAACTGACAATTAACAACAATTACAACACAGGCTTATTTCTGTGTTTTTATACTGAAATAAAAGATGTTAATAATATGAATATTCCGTCCCTCCATTGATCAGAGTTTGAGACGTTCATCTCTGAGAAGAAAAGAAAATCAATAAAAACTGAAATAAAAACATGAAAAGGAAATAAGTTCATTTGAGTTTACAGAACTCAGCTGAGGCTCCAGAACCGTAAACCCAAACTCCAGCGTAGAGCGGCTGAGTGAAGGAGGTCTGGACTCTGTGGAGGAGGGTCATGGTTTCAGAGACGCTGTAGAAGGACAGAACACCTGCTCTGTGATCCAGGTAAACTCCTATTCTGGAGGAAGGAGGACCTGAGATGGAGGTTCTGATGTTGTTGTACCAAAATACATAACTGTCTGAGGAACAATTTAGTGACCAAGATTTGTCATTAAATCCAAATGCACTTTCATCCCCTGATCTGCTGATATTCTTGTAGGAAACTGCTACACCAACTACATCTGCTTTCTTCTCCACCTCCCAGTAATGACGTCCAGTCAGACTCTCTCTACTCAGAACCTGAGAATATTCAGTGAATCTGTCTGGATGATCAGAATAAGACTGACGTTTCTTCATAAAAGTCACCTTTCTGTTCTCCTCTGACAGTAACAGCTCTGTGTCTGCTGTGTTTGGATCCAGAGTGATTTCACATGAATATTTCAAGAATCCAGCTCTGCTCTTTGGTTCTGATTGTGAATCTGACAGTAAAACATCCACTTCAGTGATGGTCAGTGAGATGTTTGTCCACATGTCTCTCAGGATGTCCTGTAGTCGACCTCTGACCTCTGACACAGCTGCTGTCACATCCTCAAAGTAGCTGAGAGGACGGATGCTGATGCTGGAGGAGTGTGTGGACTCACTGAGTGGTAACAGTGAGGGGTAGTTGTGGAGAAACTGGTTATTGTCCTTGATGTCTGAGAGCTGCTTCACCTCAGCGTCTCTCCTTTTCAGGTCAGTGATCTCCTGCTGCAGCTTCTCCTCCAGCTCTCTGACTCTCCTCACTTCAGTTTCCTGCTGGGATCTGATCTGCTGTTTCACATCAGAGCTTCTTTTCTGGAGGAGAAAGATCAGCTCAGTGAAGATCTCCTCACAGTCCTCCACTGTTTTATCAGCAGACTGATTGATGGCCTCCACCTCCTGCTGAAGCAGCTTCACATCTTTCTCTCTATCCTGGATCTCCTGCTGGATTTGTTGTCGACTCACCTCCATCTCTCTCTGCCTCTCAGTCCTTTCTGCTACAACTGAGACTATGTCGTGACCTTTATGTTCATCCACAGAGCAGAGATAACAGATACACTTCTGATCAGTACGACAGAACATCTTCATCATCTCACCATGACGGGGGCAGATGTTGTCCTGCAGGTTCTTGGAGGGATCCGCCAGCTTGTGTTTCTTGAATGAAGATGAATCATGATGAGGTTGAAGGTGTTTCTCGCAGTAAGAGACCAGACAGACTAAACAGGACTTGACAGCTTTCAGTTTTCTTCCAGAACAGAAATCACAGGCCACATCTTCAGGTCCAGCATAGCAGTGATCAGCAGGAGCAGCTTGGAGTCCAGTCTTCTTCATCTGCTCCACTAAAGCTGCTAACATGGTGTTTTCCACCAGCTCGGGTTTCTGAGTGAAAGTCCGTCTACACTGAGGACAGCTGGGGAGTTTCTTCTCTCCTTCATCCCAGTAGTTGTTAATACAGTTCATACAATAACTGTGTCCACAGGGAATAGTCACCGGATCCTTTAAAACCTCCAAACAGATGGAACAAGAAAAGGTTTCCTGGTCCAGCTGAACTCCTTTCTGCGCCATTTCTCCTCTCGATAACTGAGACTGAGACAGTTTTACTTCCTCAAACATGAAACTAGTCTGAGAACCAGGAAACACGTGGTCCGACTGAATCTGCTGGTTTGAGAGCAGGAAGAAGAGGGAGGTTCATCAGTATCAGATTACAGTAAGAGGACGAACTCTGGATTTAACCCTTTTATATCAGACTTCAGTTTAGAAGTAAACAACTTTCTACCTCAACCCGTATTCAGAAATAATAATAAATGCAATTTAGGTTTAATTTCAGACAGATTAATTACTTTATAGTTCATAATCTTTTAAATTTCACATTAACAGACTTAATGTAGCATTTATAGATGAAACCAGATGAACTCTGCCACGTTGCACTGATGGACACACCACGAACATGGTGTTCGTTATGGACAAACTGTGACTAGCACAGAAGTCCAACAACAAAGCACCTTTCTGGTTCAGATCGGGGAGGCCGTTCCTCCCAATCACGCCTCTCCAGGTATCACTGTCATTGCCCACGTGAGCGTGGAAGTCCCCCAGTAGAACAATGGAGTCCCCAGTTGGAGCACTATCAAGTACTCTTCCCAGGGACCCCAAGAAGGCCGGGTACTCCGCACTGCTGTTCGGCCCGTAGGCACAAACAACAGTGAGAGACCTTTTCCCGACCCGAAGGCGCAGGGAAGCGACCCTCTCGTTCACCGGGGTGAACTCCAACACATGGCGGCTGAGCTGAGGGGCTATAAACAAGCCCACACCAGCCCGCCGCCTCTCAGCCTGGGCAACTCCAGAGTAGTGGAGGGTCCAGCCCCTTTCAAGGAGCTGGGTTCCAGAGCCCAAGCTATGTGTGGAGGAGAGCCCGACTATCTCTAGCCGGTATCTCTCAACCTCACGCACAAGCTCCGGCTCCTTCCCCCCCAGCGAGGGGACATTCCATGTCCCCACTGTGAGGCTTTTGGTCCAGGGATTGGGTCGTCGAGGCACCCCGCCACGACTGCTACCCAGCCCACATTACACCAGCCTCTCATGGACCTTCCTGCGGGTGGTGGGCCTATGGGAAGGCGGGCCCACGTCGCCGTTTCGGGCTGAGCCCGGCCGGGTCCCACGGGCAAAGACCCGGCCACCAGGCGCTCGCCTTCGATCCCCAATCCCTGACCTGGCTCCAGGGAGGGGCCCCGGTGACGCTGATCCGGGCAACGTAGCGGCCCTTGTTCTCTTCCTCCTCATGATAAGCTTTGGAACTGCTCTTAGTCTGGCCCGTCACCCAGGACCTGTTTGCCATGGGAGTCCCTACCAGGGGCGTATTGCCCCCGACAACATAGCTCCTAGGATCACTCGGGCAACACAAACCCCTCCACCACAGTAAGGTGGCGGTTCAAGGAGGGGTAATAATGAAGATGACTTAATTAGTAATAATGAAGATGACTTAATTAGTAATAATGAAGATGACTTATCAAAATGAATAAATCAAAACGGGGCATCACCTGACTTATCAGGAAATAATAACCACACAGCAAAATCAGTTTCAAAGTAGCTGTTATTCCATACGTGCCAGCCTGTTGCCAGGGGAGGCGCTATAGAGCAACAGTGAAGGAAGGAGTCTGAGCTTAGACCTTTGCAATCAGCAAATGTAACAAATTTGTATAAAATAACCACAAACAACCTCTCTCAAAAGATAATGAAACAAGACTTAAGTTCACTTAAAGTTCTGGTACCTAAATTGCACATAAACAACAACTAACTAAACATTAAACACCAACTTCAGATTACGTGTGCGTGCGTGCGTGTGTGTGTGTGCGTGTCACAATGCCTGTTCATAGAATACCTTCTCACCACTGGAAAACCAAGTTCCTGTTTATTTGTTTGTTTATTTCGGTTATTTCCAAATTGTATATTGAAAACATTCAATATACTGCATAGACCTATTATCTATTTTAGTTCTGACACTTACATTAACACTCATACAATATGATCATACTTAATATTTGCTATGTACTGCACTCTTTAATTTCCATTTCCAAAACATTCCACAGATTAACCTCATAAACTGAAACAAATCTATGTTTGACTTCCGTTCTGTTCTTTGTTTTTGTGAACATACAGCTTCCTCTCAGTTATTTTACACTTTGTCTTTGCTGAAACAGCTTCTGGATAGGTGTGGAGACAGATTCTTATAAGCCTTGTACATCAACAGTGATATTTTGAAATCAACAACTTCATTAAATTTGAGCATCTGACAATTATTGAATAATTTATTTGTTGGTTCCCGATAATCAACTCTGTTGATAACTCTGATTGCTCTTTTTTGGAGCAAAATGATTGGATTTATGATTGTTTTGTATGAATTCCCCCAAATATCCACACAGTAAGTAATGTATGGTAGTATGACAGAATTATACAGTATGTGTAATGCATTTGTATTGAGAAATTGTTTTGTTTTATACAAAATAGCAATAGACTTAGATATTTTCATTCTGATATAATCAATATACGGTTTCCAACAAAGTTGGTGGTTAATGAGCACTCCCAAAAATGTATTCTCGTAAACTCTTTCTATCTCGGTTTTATCTATCTTGATTTGAACGATTTTATTTACTTTACGATTACCAAAGATTATATATTTAGTTTTATTTACATTTAATGACATATCTTTGATTCTTGAGAGTTGGGACAAAACATTTCCTACATAGAAAAGTCTAATTTATATTGAAAATCAAGAAATTGATCATGGTTTACATACTTACAAAGTTAAATCTAAAGGAACTGTGTATACCTATGTTCTTTCTATAATGCATTTTACACTTTTTCTATGTGAATTTGTTTAAATGTATGGTCTGTAGTTAAGAATTCCATGTTATTATACCTGTCCTCAGCAAGAGGTCACAGTATTGACCCACCGAAAAAACCTTTAAAAAACTCTATGAGTGTGCAAATATATATATTAAATTAAAGCTGCAAGCAGCGATGAACGGGCCCTCGCACCCTTGTGCACGTGGCCCCTCCTGTGTTTTGGGCTCTATGTCCAATGAGGGGGATATTTCTTATCACCAAAGGCTGTAAATGCTAAGCCTGGTTTGAGTCATTATGAAGGTATCTTTGTTTCAAACCATGCAGACGTTAAGAAATCGATGCTGGCCTCCGAGGTGGACCTCAAAACTAGGCCTCAGAATTGTAATTAAATCACGATCAACACAGGACTTTGGCCCAACAACAGCGTTTATTTCCCTCTGAATGAGACGCCACAGTCTGGAGCAAGTGGAGACAAATATTGATCCGTATTTACAAGAAGATCAAACAACCTTCCTCACTTTTATCCCTGAGTGAAGCCGTGTTCAGGAGTTCTGATCCACTGATTTTTCTCTTGAGACGTTTCCACAGAGTTGATTTTCCCAGTAAAATTTTATTAAATAATTGAACTAATAAAAAGGTCCACATGTAGTTTTAGATTATTCTCCACATTTGATTTTTTTTCTAACGTTTTCTCTTCATTTTCCATCATGTTGTGTGTTTCACTGACAGAAATCCAGATGCAGGTCTGAACAACAGATGAACATCTTCAGAGAAACTGTTGGTTGGACAGAGAAGACGTCTGATCAATCACATCCTTCCAGAACCTTCTCACATGAGAGCAAAGTCCTCACATGTTCTGACTCCAAGAGCAGCATTCAGCTCCAATAACCAGTTTTCATGCTGTGGATCGGAGGATTTATAACATTTGCACAAACTCAGCCAAAGACTGTTGGACATTGTTTCCTCCTCCTTTACCGGGACACGGGTCTTTCAGGTTTTACAGGGAGGAAGGTAATTACTCTCTCGGCTGGAGAATCTGATTTCTTGGTTGCAGATTCTGGTTGTCAGACATTAGGCCTCTGCACGTGTGCTCACACACATACGTGCTTTATTTTGTCCAGACACACTAGGTGTAGGAGCCATTTATGTTTAATGTTTATAGTTGGCAGTTCATTTAATGTAATTATTGGGTTGTGGTTACATCATTTGGACAGTAGGTGGGTGTGATTAGAGTTCAGCATATATAGAGGGCATAGGTGACAGGAAAGGGGAGGCACAGGAAGGGGAGGGTAAACAGTTCTCACCAGACCGCACAACAGACCACACAGACAAACAGAACAGAGCTGCACCTGCAACAGAAAACTGCTATGTTAACCTTTTCTTCAACAAACAACCAACTAACTGCAACTGTCACTGCCCAGAAATTAGTTATCTGGGTCTGTGTTGGTTCAGAAGATTTCCATCACACCAGCTGACAAAAGAAGAGTTCTGATCCAACACCAGTCGTTTTTCACTTTATTTTTTAACAACTTCAGTACAAATAAATCACTAATAATAAACAAATCCCAGTGCAGCCACAAATATGAAAAATAAAAAGGCATTAAAACTCTGACATCTGTTTGTCACAAAACTGAACAACTTTTATCTGACGTAAATATTATCCAGTCTCATACCGCCGAAAGAGATCTGTTTCAGACATGTTTTTCTGACCTGAGACACTGTTTTATGGCTCCAGATGATCAATTATCCAATAAAAATCAGGAATTAGTCACCTACAACAATGAATTGTACCGTTTTTTCCATCATCGGTCTGGTTTGAGTCTTTCTCCATTTGCTGCCGTGGTAACGTCCGTCTTTGCTTTCAACTGGTTCAAGTTGTGTTTTCTTTTTTACGTCACACTGTGAAGGCTGCAGGTTCATCACAGTCTTTGTTGGTGTGATGCTTGGCAGGACTGCAGAACTCCATCAGGGCCTGCAGCTTGTGGGGGTTGATCTGTGGCTGAACTGGTCCTCGGGGATTAATAAGGTGTTTTTAATTAAATGAATGGTGGCAGCTCATCACGGGTAAGTTCACCTCTTTACGTATCTGTGGAACAAAGTGGTGTTAAAGATGTTGGTAGACCGTCCCCACTCATCAGCACAGCATCTCCAGAGAATCTTTTATCAACACAGCAGGTCAATATGCCCCATGTGGCCTGCAGCGGTATTACATGGAGTAACTTTAAAACACTGAAACTAACACCAGGCTCCAGTTGGGACGTCTGAGTTTACATTTGAATATCTGCTGAAGTCTGGATCCACATATTTAAGACTTTATAATAATAAGACACATGTCAGACTGGTAAACTATTGAGTAATCATTTTATTTTAAGTGTTTACACATAGTAACATTCAATTATTTTACATTCTGCATCCCTAATAATATTAACTTTCATATCCAGCAACAACAAAAGTTTTTAATAACATCCTGTACCTCAAAAACCTTTTCCTAAATTGTAAATGACGAGACATTTTGGGGGATTTTCATGATTCAACAAATGCAACATGAAACCCAGACTGGAGGAAAAGTGTTTAAACACGTGACTTCTTTCCTCTTTAAAAACCTCTTTACGTGTCATGCAATCATCTTCCTGTAGGGGGCGGTGTGACGTCACTCCCCAGACTCCTGATCTTCACTGTTTCCAGGTCCTGAGGTTGCAGACGTGAACCAGGATACAATGTTCAGGACAGAAACATTGTCCTTGAACCGCCACCTTACTGTGGTGGAGGGGTTTGTGTGCCCGAGTGATCCTAGGAGCTATGTTGTCGGGGGCACTTTCGCCCCTGGTAGGGACTCCCATGGCAAACAGGTCCTGGGTGACGGGCCAGACTAAGAGCGGTTCACAAGCCTACCATGAAGAAGAAAAGATCAAGGACCGTTACGTCGCCCGGATCGGCGTCACCGGGGCCCCGCCCTGGAGCCAGGCCTGGGGTCGGGGCTCGTAGGCGAGCGCCTGGTGGCCGGGTCTTTGCCCGTGGGACCCGGCCGGGCTCAGCCCGAAACGGCGACGCGGGTTCGCCTTCCAGTAGGCCCACCACCCGCAGGAAGGATCATGGCAGGCCGGTGCATTGTGGGCTGGGTAGCAGTCGTGGCGGGGTGCCTCGACGACCCAATCCCTGGACATCAACCCTCACAGTGGGGACATGGAATGTCACCTCGCTGGGGGGGAAGGAGCCGGAGCTTGTGCGTGAGGTTGAGAGATACCGGCTAGAGATAGTCGGGCTCACCTCCACACATAGCTTGGGCTCTGGAACCCAGCTCCTTGAAGGGGGCTGGACCCTCCACTACTCTGGAGTTGCCCAGGGTGAGAGGCGGCGGGCTGGTGTGGGCTTGGTTATAGCCCCCCAGCTCAGCCGCCATGTGTTGGAGTTCACCCCGGTGAACGAGAGGGTCGCTTCCCTGCGCCTTCGGGTCGGGGATAGGTCTCTCACTGTTGTTTGTGCCTACGGGCCGAACAGCAGTGGGGAGTACCCGGCCTTCTTGGAGTCCCTGGGAGGAGTACTTGATGGTGCTCCAACTGGGGACTCCATTGTTCTACTGGGGGACTTCAACGCTCACGTGGGCAATGACAGTGATACCTGGAGAGGCGTGATTGGGAGGAACGGCCTCCCCGATCTGAACCCGAGTGGTGTTTTGTTGTTGGACTTCTGTGCGAGTCGCAGTTTGTCCATCACGAACACCATGTTCAGGCATAAGGGTGTCCATCAGTGCACGTGGCACCAGGACACCCTAGGCCGGAGGTCAATGATCGACTTTGTTGTCGTTTCATCTGACCTTCGGCCGCATGTCTTGGACACTCGGGTGAAGAGAGGGGCTGAGCTGTCAACTGATCACCACCTGGTGGTGAGTTGGATGCGCTGGCGGAGGAGGAGGTTGGACAGACCGGGCAGACCCAAACGGATTGTGAGGGTCTGTTGGGAACGTCTGGCTGAGCCCTCTGTCAGGGACATCTTCAACTCCCACCTCCGGGAGAGCTTCTCTCGGATCCCGGGGGAGGCGGGGGACATCGAGTCCGAGTGGACCATGTTCTCTGCCTCCATTGTCAACGCGGCGGCTCGAAGCTGCGGACGCAAGGTCTCCGGTGCCTGTCGTGGCGGCAATCCTAGAACCCGGTGGTGGACACCGGAAGTACAGGATGCCGTCAGACTGAAGAAGGAGTCCTACCGGGCTATGTTGGCCGGTGGGACTCCTGACGCAGTAGATAGGTACCGGCAGGCCAAGCGGGCCGCGGCTCGGGCAGTCTTGGAGGCAAAAACTCGGGTCTGGGAGGAGTTCGGGGAGGCCATGGAGGAGGACTTTCGGTCGGCCTCGAGGAAATTCTGGAGGACCGTTCGGCGCCTCAGAAGGGGGAAGCAGTACTCTGCCGGCACCATTTATGGTGCTGGTGGGGAGCTGTTGACCTCGACTGGGGACATTGTCGGACGGTGGAAGGAATACTTTGAGGATCTCCTTAACCCGACTGACATGCCTTCCACTGAGGAAGCAGAGGGTTGGGGCTCGGAGGCGTGCTCATCCATCACCCAAGCCGAGGTCACTGAGGTGGTTCATAAGCTCCTCAGTGGCAGGGCACCGGGGGTGGATGAGATTCGCCCTGAGTACCTCAAGTCTCTGGATGTCGTAGGGCTGTCTTGGCTGACACGCCTGTGCGACATTGCATGGAGGAAGGGGACAGTACCGCTGGGGTGGCAAACCGGGGTGGTGGTCCCTCTGTTTAAAAAGGGGGACCGGAGAGTGTGTTCCAACTACAGGGGGATCACACTTCTCAGCCTCCCGGGGAAAGTCTACGCCAGGGTACTGGAGAGGAGATTACGGCCGATAGTCGAACCTCGGATTCAGGAGGAACAATGCGGTTTTCGTCCCGGTCGTGGAACACTGGACCAGCTCTATACCCTCCGCAGGGTGCTCGAGGGTTCATGGGAATTTGCCCAACCAGTCTACATGTGCTTTGTGGATCTGGAGAAGGCATTTGACCGTGTCCCTCGTGTCATTCTGTGGGGGGTGCTGAGTGAGTATGGAGTCCGGGGCCCTCTACTAAGGGCTGTCCGGTCTCTGTATGATCGAAGCAGGAGTCTGGTTCGCATTGCCGGCAGTAAGTCAGACTTGTTCCCGGTGCATGTTGGACTCCGGCAGGGCTGCCCTTTGTCACCGGTCCTGTTCATAATTTTTATGGACAGGATTTCTAGGCGCAGCCAGGGGCCGGAGGGGATCCGGTTTGGGAACCTCAGGATTTCATCTCTGCTTTTTGCAGATGATGTTGTCCTGTTGGCTTCATCAGACCGGGACCTCCAGCATGTGCTGGGGCGGTTTGCGGCCGAGTGCGACGCGGCAGGGATGAGAATCAGCACCTCCAAGACCGAGGCCATGGTTCTCGACCGGAAAAGGGTGGCATGCCTTCTCCGGGTGGGTGGAGAAGTCCTGCCTCAGGTGGAGGAGTTCAAGTATCTCGGGATCTTGTTCACGAGTGAGGGAACAATGGAGCGTGAGATTGACAGGCGGATCGGTGCAGCGTCCGCAGTAATGCGGTCGATGTACTGGACCGTCGTGGTAAAGAGGGAGCTGAGTCGAAAGGCGAAGCTCTCGATTTACCGGTCAATCTACGCCCCTACCCTCACCTATGGTCATGAACTTTGGGTAGTGACCGAAAGGACAAGATCGCGGATACAAGCGGCCGAGATGAGTTTCCTCCGCAGGGTGGCTGGACGCTCCCTTAGAGATAGGGTGAGGAGTTCGGTCACCCGGGAGGAGCTCGGAGTCGAGCCGCTACTCCTCCACATTGAGAGGAGTCAGCTGAGGTGGCTTGGGCATCTGTACCGGATGCCTCCTGGACGCCTCCCTAGGGAGGTGTTCCAGGCATGTCCCACCGGGAGGAGACCCCGGGGAAGACCCAGGACACGCTGGAGAGACTATGTCTCTCGGCTGGCCTGGGAACGCCTCGGACTCCCCCCGGAAGAGCTGGAGGAGGTGTCTGGGGTGAGGGAAGTCTGGGCATCCCTGCTGAGGCTGCTGCCCCCGCGACCCGGTAACGGATAAAGCGGGAGAAGATGAGTGAGTGAGTGAGGACAGAAAGAGCAGAAACACTAAAAAAGAAGTAAAACATAAATATTGTAGATGATGAAATGTGAACAGAAGTCTGTCTGGATGAATGCTGAAGGAAAACCTGACACTGCACCGCTGGAGAGTGGAGGTCAGGAAAACAGGACTGTGGAGGTTTCAGGCCTCTTTTCTGAGTGAAGTCTGGCCTGAACAAGAGCAGTAAAACCAGTAAAGACACATTTAAATCCAGAAATATGATCTGTTGTGTTATGTCTCGGTAGGCGTTGGGCTCAAGTGCACGACACAGGATGGCAGATATTTGGTTTAATGCCCGGGAGGGCCTTTATTGCTGTTTGTGGGGGAAAAGGGTTGAGGCCTGGCGGGCTGGATCCAAGGCAGGCTGGGGTGACAGCAGGGTGAAGGAGTGGAGTAGGTGGGTAAGGGGTCAAGCCAGACTGCAGCACAACGGTGAGGGTAAAAACTGTGGAGCAAACAAAAAGGAGGCAGTTATCAAAAAATCACAAAAGGTAGCTTCAGGAGTGTCAACATATAACGAGCAGCTATGTATGCGACAGACAGGATACTTGCCAGGCCATTCTTAGGGAAGATCTGGCGATGAGTGGCTGGAAAACCGGGGTTTAAGTAGGCAGAGGGATCTGATGAGGAGTGGCTGCAGCTGTGCTGGACCTGGCTGGAAGCTCCTTCCCCAATCACCCACAACTCACATCACCTGCGGCGAAGAGCACGCAGTGCACGAGCTGTGGGGGTGGGGCAGGCTGGTTGTTGTGGAGGGTGAGTGTTAGAAGTAGGAATGAGTGGAGGTGACACCGTAACAGGACCCCCCCTCGAGCGGGAGACTCCTGGCGACCTGCCGGGGGCGTCCGGGTGGGCCTGGTAGAACTCCCGGAGGAGAACGGGAGACATGATCTGGGACCGGGGAATCCAGCTCCGCTCCTCTGGTCCATACCCCTCCCAGTCGACCAGGTACTGGAAACCCCGGCCACAGCGACGGGCCTTCAGAAGCCTCCTCACTGCCCACTGGGGGTGGCCATCCACCAACTGAGGAGGGGGCGGTGGGGGGGCTGGGGGTGACAGGTCACTGGTGACAAAGGGCTTTAACCGGGAGACGTGGAACACCGGGTGGATACGTCGGAGGGAGTGAGGGAGGACCAGCCGGACGGCAGCGGGGTTGATGACCCGGTCAATGGTGTAGGGCCCGATGAATCTTGATGCCAGCTTCCGGGATGAGACGTTGAGAGGGAGATCAGCTGTGGATAACCAGACCTGCTGGCCGGTCTGGTACTCTGGGGCTGGAGACCGGCGTCGGTTGGCACTCCTGGTGGCTCGGGCGGTGGCCCGGAGCAAGGCAGTGCGCACAGAGGTCCAGACCCTACGACAACGACAGAGGTGAGCCTGCACCGATGGTACCGATGCCTCAGTCTCCTGAGCTGGCAGTAGGGGAGGCTGGTAACCCAGGGAACACTCAAAGGGTGAGCGACCGGTGGAGTCATTGACCATGGTGTTCAGGGAGTACTCAACCCAGGGTAAGTCCTTGCTCCAGGATGATGGGTGAAGGGAGGACATGCACCGAAGTGCCGATTCAAGGCTCTGGTTGGCCCTCTCAGCCTGCCCATTGGTCTGAGGATGGTACCCAGAGGAGAGGCTGACAGTGGCCCCAATCCCTGAGCAGAAGGCCTGCCACACCTTGGAAGTGAACTGGGGGCCACGGTCAGAAACGACATCCTGGGGGAGCCCATACAGACGGAATACATGGGTGGTGAGGAGGTCTGCCGTCTCCGCAGCCGTCGGTAGCTTTGCCAGGGCCACCAACCGCACGGACTTAGAAAACCGGTCCACAATGGTGAGGATGACAGTGTTGCCCTGGGCTGGAGGGAGACCAGTAACAAAATCCACGGAGACGTGGGACCACGGCCGGCTGGGCACAGGGAGAGGCTGCAGCAGGCCAGACGGCGGTCGGTGGGATGCCTTGCTGCGAGCGCAGGTGGGACAGGCAGAAACAAACTCCCTGACGTCCTTGGCCATGGTGGACCACCAAAATCGCCGACGTAGGAAGGACAGGGTACGTCGGATACCAGGGTGGCAGGCAAAGCGGCTGGAGTGACCCCATTGCATCACCTGGGTCCTGACGGAATCTGGGACGAAGAGACGGCCCTGTGGACCCGTCCTGGGGTCGGGCTGGGTAAGCTGGGCCCTTCTTACCACCGTCTCAAGGTCCATGGTGACCATGCCGATGACCCGGGAGGAAGGAAGGATGGTGTCGGGAGTGGTCACCTCCTCCCCTGCCGCATGAAGCCGCGACAGGGAGTCAGCCTTGGCGTTCTGGGCCCCCGGGCGAAACGTGATGGAGAAGTCAAATCGCCCGAGGAACAGGGCCCAGCGTGCCTGCCGCGAGTTCAGCCGCCTGGCCGACCTGATGTACGTCAGGTTCTTGTGGTCTGACCAGACGGTGACGGGATGCTGGGCGCCTTCCAGCCAATGACGCCACTCCTGGAATGCCTCCACGACAGCCAGCAGCTCCCGGTTACCGATGTCATAGTTGGCCTCAGCGGGGGTATAGCGGCGGGAGAAGAAGGCACAGGGGTGCATCCTCTCGTCTGCTGACCGCTGTGACAGGACGCCGCCAACGCCAGTGTCCGAGGCATCCACCTCGATGATGAAGGGCTTGGAAGGATCCGGGTTGACCAGGACTGGTGCCGAGGTGAAGCGCCTCTTCAACTCAGCGAAAGCAGCGCTGGCTGCAGATGTCCAGTGGAAGGGGCGCAGAGAGGAGGTGAGGGCAGTGAGTGGGGCAGCCACCCGACTGTAGTCCTGAATGAATCGCCGGTAAAAGTTAGCGAAGCCGAGGAAGGACTGCAGCTGTTTCCGGGTGGTGGGTTGGCTCCACTCGACGATGGCCTGGATCTTTCTAGGGTCAGGCCGAGTCTGCCCACCCTCCACGATGAACCCCAGGAACTCCACAGAGGGGGCATGGAAGGTGCACTTCTCAGCCTTGATGAATAGGCGGTTCACCAGGAGGCGCTGGATGACGAGTCGAACATGCTGGACGTGCTCCTCGGCATTCCTGGAGAACACCAAGATGTCATCCAGGTAGAGGACCACAAAGATGTCCAACATGTCCCTAAGGACATCGTTCATTAGGGCCTGGAACACTGAGGGGGCGTTGGTGAGGCCGAAGGGCATGACCAGGTATTCGTAGTGGCCACGGGGGGTCTTGAACGCCGTTTTCCACTCATCCCCCTCACGAATCCGGACCAGGTGGTAGGCGTTCCGGAGGTCCAACTTTGTGAAGATGGTGGCCCCAAGGAGGGGCTCGAAGTTGGAACTCATGAGGGGGAGAGGGTAGGTGTTCCGGATGGTGATGGCGTTGAGCCCACGGAAGTCAATGCAAGGCCGGAGAGACTCATCCTTCTTTTTCACGAAGAAAAACCCTGCTGCCACCGGGGAGTGTGAAGGACGGATGAGTCCCTCGGCCAGGCAGTCAGAGATGTAATTGTCCATGGCCGCTTTCTCAGGGGGAGCAAGGTTGTAGAGGCGACTGACCGGGAGTTCGCTGCCAGGGCGGAGGTCAATGGCACAGTCGTAAGACCGGTGAGGAGGCAAGGTGCGGGCTCGCTCCTTGCTGAAAGCCTCTCCGAGGTCGTGGTAGACTTCAGGCACCAAGGAGAGATCAGGGGCAGCAGGAGGTGGTTTGGGGGGTGACAATGGGACTGGTGCGGCACGGAGACACCGTGCGTAACAGGCCGTGCTCCAGCTCAGGATGCGTCCCTCACCATAGCTGACATGGGGAATGTGGAGTTCCAACCAAGGTCGACCCAGGATGAGAGGGGAGTGGGGGGACCTCAGGATGTAAAAATCGAACCTCCTCCACATGGTTCCCAGACATGGTCATGGTGAGGGGGCTCGAGCGATGGGTGAGGGGTCCCAGATTGTGTCCATCCAGTGCTGACACAGCGAGCGGAGACTCCAGGGTGACAAGGGGAATTGCCGCTGAGTCAGCCAGTTGAGCGTCCAGAAAGTTGTCATCTGCCCCCGAGTCGATGATGGCCTCCAGAGGGAGAGTTCTGCCAGGCCACGAGAGGGTGACTTTAAACTTGGCTGGGTTGGTGGTTGGTGGGGAATGAGTAACACGGCTCACCCGGAATCCCCCCTCGGGTGGGCCTACTCTTTTGGCAGTACAGGGCAGGTGTCACGGAGGTGCCCCTTCCTCCCACAGTAGAGACACAAGCCCTGAGCCCTTCTCCGTTCCTTCTCAGCCCCTGTGAGACGGGCCCGGCCTAGTTGCATGGGTTCTTCACCAGGGGAAAGAGAGGCGCTCAGCTCCGCTGCAGAAGGGGGATTAGCTCTGGGTGCGGACCGTGGGCCGAAATCCGGGAGGCAAGCTGAGGTTGTCTGGTGGCGTCCTCTTTCTCTCCGGCGCTCCCGGATGCGCCTGTCCACATCGATGGCCGTGGCCACAAGTTCATTAAGGGTGGTGGACTTGTCCCTGACGAGTTCGTCCTTGACAGCCTCACTCAGACCCTGGCGGAAAGCACACTTCAGCCCGGCATCATTCCACCCACTGCTGGCAGCCAGGGTGCGAAACTCGATGGAGTAGGCTGCAACTGTCCGGCTTCCCTGGTGGAGGGACATCAGCCGTACCCCGACATCCTGTCCTGCAGTGGGGTGGTCAAAAACCCTCCTGAACTCAGTGAGGAAGGCAGCATAGTCATTGAACAAGTCGGGGCGGGTGGAGAGGATGGACTGCGCCCAGTCCAGGGCGTCACCGGTGGTGAGGTTGGTGACGAAGGCGACACGGGATGCAGGTGAGAAGAACTGGCTGGGTTGGTGGGAAAACAGCAACTCACACTGCATCATGAAGCCTCGGAAATGGGCAAAGGTTCCGTCGAAGGGGGGTGGACTGGCAAGGCGGGGTTCACGGGGCTGGCCAGCTGGGGGAGCAGCTGGAGCAGGGACCTGGGGAGCAGCTTGAGCAGCGGGGGGGGCGGGGGGTTGAGGGACAGCTGCAAGTGCAGTAACCTGTGCCGTCAGAGCCTGGGTCATGTTGAGGAGTTGCTGGACCTGGGCGTCACGTCGCTCCTCGTTAGCCTCCTGGACCGCCAGGCGGGTGTTCAGAGCCCGGACAGCTGTAGAGGCCTCTGCGAGGGCGTGGGAGTGGTCGGCAAGGACCCTCTCCTGAGTTTGGAGAGGCGTGAGTGTGGGGCCAGGGGACGAAGCTTGCATCAGGCTCCCTGTGTCGGCTGAGTCAAATTCCATGGCCAGATCTTCTGTTATGTCTCGGTAGGCGTTGGGCTCAAGTGCACGACACAGGATGGCAGATATTTGGTTTAATGCCCGGGAGGGCCTTTATTGCTGTTTGTGGGGGAAAAGGGTTGAGGCCTGGCGGGCTGGATCCAAGGCAGGCTGGGGTGACAGCAGGGTGAAGGAGTGGAGTAGGTGGGTAAGGGGTCAAGCCAGACTGCAGCACAACGGTGAGGGTAAAAACTGTGGAGCAAACAAAAAGGAGGCAGTTATCAAAAAATCACAAAAGGTAGCTTCAGGAGTGTCAACATATAACGAGCAGCTATGTATGCGACAGACAGGATACTTGCCAGGCCATTCTTAGGGAAGATCTGGCGATGAGTGGCTGGAAAACCGGGGTTTAAGTAGGCAGAGGGATCTGATGAGGAGTGGCTGCAGCTGTGCTGGACCTGGCTGGAAGCTCCTTCCCCAATCACCCACAACTCACATCACCTGCGGCGAAGAGCACGCAGTGCACGAGCTGTGGGGGTGGGGCAGGCTGGTTGTTGTGGAGGGTGAGTGTTAGAAGTAGGAATGAGTGGAGGTGACACCGTAACACTGTTGTGAACATGAACTCTGGACTTTGGGATGTTTCAGGAGGAAAACTGCCTCAGTTTGACTGGAATATTAGATTCATGTTTTCTCCCTCAGATCTGAGTCAAATCATTGAATGAAGACTGAATATAAAACACTTTGTTGGAGTCCATGAAGTGGAAGAAAAGAGAAATACAACATAGAAACACATCCAAACTGACAATTAACAACAATTACAACACAGGCTTATTTCTGTGTTTTTATACTGAAATAAAAGATGTTAATAATATGAATATTCCGTCCCTCCATTGATCAGAGTTTGAGACGTTCATCTCTGAGAAGAAAAGAAAATCAATAAAAACTGAGATGAAAACATGAAGAGGAAATGCATCTATTTGAGTTTACAGAACTCAGCTGAGTTTCCATCAGTGTCACCAACATAAACTCCAGCGTAGAGCGGCTGAGTGAAGGTGGTCTGGACTCTGTGGAGGAGGGTCATGGTTTCAGAGACGCTGTAGAAGGACAGAACACCTGCTCTGTGATCCAGGTAAACTCCTATTCTGGAGCTCAGAGGACCTGAGATGGAGGTTTTGATGTCGTTGTACCAAAATACATAACTGTCTGAGGAACAATCTAGTGACCAAGATTTGTCATTACATCCAAATAAACTTTCATCCCCTGATCTGCTGATATTCTTGTATGAAACTGCTACATCAACTTCATCTGCTTTCTTTTCCACCTCCCAGTACTGACGTCCAGTCAGACTCTCTCTACTCAGGACCTGAGACCATTCAGTGAATCTGTCTGGATGATCAGAATAAGACTGATCTTCGTCCATAAAAGTCACCTTTCTGTTCTCCTCTGACAGTAACAGCTCTTTGTCTGCTGTGTTTGGATCCAGAGTGATTTCACATGAATATTTCAAGAATCCAGCTCTGCTCTTTGGTTCTGATTGTGAATCTGACAGTAAAACATCCACATCAGTGATGGTCAGTGAGATGTTTGTCCACATGTCTCTCAGGATGTCCTGTAGTTGACCTCTGACCTCTGACACAGCTGCTGTCACATCCTCAAAGTAGCTGAGAGGACGGATGCTGATGCTGGAGGAGTGTGTGGACTCACTGAGTGGTGACAGTGAGGGGTAGTTGTGGAGAAACTGGTTGTGGTCCTCGATGTCTGTGAGATGCTTCATCTCAGCGTCTCTCCTCTTCAGGTGAGTGATTTCCTGCTGCAGCTTCTCCTCCAGCTCTCTGACTCTCCTCACTTCAGTTTCCTGCTGGGATCTGACCTGCTGCTTCACACCAGAGCTTCTTTTCTGGAGGAGAGAGATCAGCTCAGTGAAGATCTCCTCACTGTCCTCCACTGTTTTATCAGCAGACTGATTGACGGCCTCCACCTCCTGCTGAAGCAGCTTCACATCTTTCTCTCTGTCCTGGATCTTCTGCTGGATCTGTTGTCGACTCACCTCCATCTCTCTCTGCCTCTCAGTCCTTTCTGCTGCAGCTGAGACTGTGTCGTGGCCTTTATGTTCATCCACAGGGCAGAGATAACAGATACACTTCTGATCAGTACGACAGAACATCTTCATCACCTCATCATGACGGGGGGCAGATGTTGTCCTGCAGGTTCTTGGAGGGATCCACCAGCTTGTGTTTCTTGAATGTAGATGAATCATGATGAGGTTGAAGGTGATTCTCGCAGTAAGAGGCCAGACAGACTAAACAGGACTTGACAGCTTTCAGTTTTCTCCCAGAGCAGAAATCACAGGCCACATCTTCAGGTCCAGCATAGCAGTGATCAGCAGGAGCAGCTTGGAGTCCAGTCTTCTTCATCTGCTCCACTAAATCAGCTAAAATGGTGCTTTTCACCAGCACAGGCTTCGGTATAAATGTCTTTCTACACTGAGGACAGCTGGGGAGTTTCTTCTCTCCTTCATCCCAGTACTTGTTAATACAGTTCATACAATAACTGTGTCCACAGGGAATAGTCACCGGATCCTTTAAAAGGTCCAAACAGATCGAACAAGAAAAGGTTTCCTGGTCCAGCTGAAGTCCTTTCTGTGCCATTTCTCCTCTCGATAACTGAGACTGAGACAGTTTTACTTCCTAAAACATGAAACTAGTCTGAGAACCAGGAAACACGTGGTCCGACTGAATCTGCTGGTTTGACAGCAGGAAGAAGAGGGAGGTTCATCAGCATCAGATTACAGGAAGAGGACGGACTCTGGATTTAACCCTTTTTTATCAGACATCAGTTTAGAAGTAAACAACTTTTTACCTCAACCCGTATTCAGAAATAATAATAAATGCAATTTAGGTTTAATTTCAGACACATTAATTACTTTATAGTTCATAATTCTTTTACATTTCACATGAACAGACTTAATGTAGCATTTATAGATGAAACCAGATGAACTCTGCCACGTTGCACTGATGGACACCCTTATGCTTGAACATGGTGTTCTAGCACAGAAGTCCAACAACAAAGCACCATTCGGGTTCAGATTGGGGAGGCCGTTCCTCCCAATCACGCCTCTCCAGGTATCACTGTCATTGCCCACGTGAGCGTTGAAGTCCCCCAGTAGAACAATGGAGTCCCCAGTTGGAGCACTATCAAGTACCCCTCCCAGGGACTCCAAGAAGGCCGGGTACTCCGCACTGCTGTTCGGCCCGTAGGCACAAACAACAGTGAGAGACCTTTTCCCGACCCGAAGGCGCAGGGAAGCGACCCTCTCGTTCACCGGGGTGAACTCCAACACATGGCGACTGAGCTGGGGGGCTATAACCAAGCCCACACCAGCCCGCCGCCTCTCACCCTGGGCAACTCCAGAGTAGTGGAGGGTCCAGCCCCTTTAAAGGAGCTGGTTCCAGAGCCCAAGCTATGTGTGGAGGAGAGCCCGACTATCTCTAGCCGGTATCTCTCAACCTCACGCACAAGCTCCGGCTCCTTCCCCCCCAGCGAGGTGACATTCCATGTCCCCACTGTGAGGGTTTTGGTCCAGGGATTGGGTCGTCGAGGCACCCCGCCACGACTGCTACCCAGCCCACAATGCACCAGCCTCTCATGGACCTTCCTGCGGGTGGTGGGCCTAGGGGAAGGCGGGCCCACGTTGCCATTTCGGGCAAAGACTCGGCCACCAGGAATTCGCCTTCGAGCCCCATCCCCAGGCCTGGCTCCAGGGAGGGGCCCCGGTGACGCTGACCGCTGCAACGTACCGGCCCTTGTTCTCTTCCTCCTCATGATAAGCTTTGGAACTGCTCTTAGTCAGGCCCATCACCCAGGACCTGTTTGCCATGGGAGTCCCTACCATGGGCGTAATGCCCCCGACAACATAGCTTCTAGGATCACTCGGGCAACACAAACCCCTCCACCACAGTAAGGTGGCGGTTCAAGGAGGGGTAATAATGAAGATGACTTAATTAGTAATAATGAAGATGACTTATCAAAATGAATAAATCAAAACGGGGCATCACCTGACTTATCAGGAAATAATAACCACACAGCAAAATCAGTTTCAAAGTAGCTGTTATTCCATACGTGCCAGCCTGTTGCCAGGGGAGGCGCTATAGAGCAACAGTGAAGGAAGGAGTCCGAGCTCAGACCTTTGCAACCAGCAAATGTAACAAATTTGTATAAAATAACCACAAACAACCTCTCTCAAAAGATAATGAAACAACACTTAAGTTCACTTAAAGTTCTGGTACCTAAATTGCACATAAACAACAACTAACTAAACATTAAACACAAACTTCAGATTACGTGTGTGTGTGTGTGTGTGTGTGTGTGTGTGTTTGTGTGTGTGTGTGTGTGTGTGTGTGTGTGTGTGTGTGTGTGTGTGTGTGTGTGTGTGTGTGTCACAATGGCTGTTCATAGAATACCTTCTCACCACTGGAAAACCAAGTTCCTGTTTATTTGTTTGTTTATTTCCGTTATTTCCAAATTGTATATTGAAAACATTCAATATACTGCATAGACCTATTATCTATTTTAGTTCTGACACTTACATTAACACTCATACAATATGATCATACTTAATATTTGCTATGTACTGCACTTTTTTATTTCCATTTCCAAATCATTCCACAGATTAACCTCATAAACTGAAACACATCTATGTTTGACTTCCGTTCTGTTCTTTGTTTTTGTGAACATACAGCTTCCTCTCAGCTCATATACACTTTGTCTTTGCTGAAACAGCTTCTGGATACAGTGTGGTGACAGATTCTTATAAGCCTTGTACATCAACAGTGATATTTTGAAATCAACAACTTCATTAAATTTGAGCATCTGACAATTAATGAATAATTTATTTGTTCGTTCCGGATAGTCAGCTCTGTTGATAACTCTGACTGCTCTTTTTTGGAGCAAAATAATTGGATTTATGATTGTTTTGTATGAATTCCCCCAAATATCCACACAGTAAGTAATGTATGGTAGTATGAGAGAATGATACAGTATTTGTAATGTATTTGTATTGAAAAATTGTTTTGTTTTATACAAAATAGCAATAGACTTACATATTTTCATTCTGATATAATCAATATTCGGTTTCCAACAAAGTTTATGGTTAATGAGCACTCCCAAAAATGTATTCTCGTAAACTCTTTCTATCTCGGTTTTATCTATCTTGATTTGAACGATTTTATTGACTTTACGATTACCAAAGATTATATATTTAGTTTTATTCACATTTAATGACATATCACTGATTCTTGAGAATTGGGAAAAAACATTTCCTACATAGAAAAGTCTAATTTATATTGAAAATCAAGAAATTGATCATGGTTTACATACTTACAAAGTTAAATCTAAAGGAACTGTGTATACCTATGTTCTTTCTATAATGCATTTTACACTTTTTCTATGTGAATTTGTTTAAATGTATGGTCTGTAGTTAAGAGGTCCATGTTATTATACCTGTCCTCAGCAAGAGGTCACAGTATTGACCCACCGAAAAAACCTTTAAAAAACTCTATGAGTGTGCAAATATATATATTAAATTAAAGCTGCAAGCAGCGATGAACGGGCCCTCGCACCCTTGTGCACGTGGCCCCTCCTGTGTTTTGGGCTCTATGTCCAATGAGGGGGATATTTCTTATCACCAAAGGCTGTAAATGCTAAGCCTGGTTTGAGTCATTATGAAGGTATCTTTGTTTCAAACCATGCAGACGTTAAGAAATCGATGCTGGCCTCCGAGGTAGACCTCAAAACTAGGCCTCAGAATTGTAATTAAATCACGATCAACACAGGACTTTGGCCCAACAACAGCGTTTATTTCCCTCTGAATGAGACGCCACAGTCTGGAGCAAGTGGAGACAAATATTGATCCGTATTTACAAGAAGATCAAACCTTCCTTACTTTTATTCCTGAGTGAAGCCGTGTTCAGGAGTTCTGATCCACTGATTTTTCTCTTGAGACGTTTCCACAGAGTTGATTTTCCCAGTAAGATTTTATTAAATAACTGAACTAATAAAAGGTCCACATGTAGTTTTAGATTATTCTCCACATTTGATTTTTTTTCTAACGTTTTCTCTTCATTTTCCATCATGTTGTGTGTTTCACTGACAGAAATCCAGATGCAGGTCTGAACAACAGATGAACATCTTCATAGAAACTGTTGGTTGGACAGAGAAGACGTCTGATCAATCACATCCTTCCAGAACCTTCTGACATGAGAGCAAAGTCCTCACATGTTCTGACTCCAAGAGCAGCGTTCAGCTCCAATAACCAGTTTTCATGCTGTGGAACGGAGGATTTATAACATTTGCACAAACTCAGCCAAAGACTCTTGGACATTGTTTCCTCCTCCTTTACCGGGACACGGGTCTTTCAGGTTTTACAGGGAGGAAGGTAATTACTCTCTCGGCTGGAGAATCTGATTTCTTGGTTGCAGATTCTGGGTGTCAGACATAAGGCCTCTGCACGTGCTCACACACATACGTGCTTTATTTTGTCCAGACACACTAGGTGTAGGAGCCATTTATGTTTATGTTTATAGTTGGCAGTTCATTTAATGTAATTATTGGGTTGTGGTTACATCATTTGGACAGTAGGTGGTTGTGATTAGAGTTCAGCATATATAGAGGGCATAGGTGACAGGAAAGGGGAGGCACAGGAAGGGGAGGGCAAACAGTTCTCACCAGACCGCACAACAGACCACACAGACAAACAGAACAGAGCTGCACCTGCAACAGAAAACTGCTATGTTAACCTTTTCTTCAATGAACAACCAACTAACTGCAACTGTCACTGCCTGGAAATTAGTCATCTGGGTCTGTGTTGGTTCAGAAGATTTCCATCACACCAGCTGACAAAAGAAGAGTTCTGATCCAACACCAGTCGTTTTTCACTTTATTTTTTAACAACTTCAGTACAAATAAATCACTAATAATAAACAAATCCCAGTGCAGCCACAAATATGAAAAATAAAAAGGCATTAAAACTCTGACATCTGTTTGTCACAAAACTGAACAACTTTTATCTGACGTAAATATTATCCAGTCTCATACCGCCGAAAGAGATCTGTTTCAGACATGTTTTTCTGACCTGAGACACTGTTTTATGGCTCCAGATGATCAATTATCCAATAAAAATCAGGAATTAGTCACCTACAACAATGAATTGTACCGTTTTTTCCATCATCGGTCTGGTTTGAGTCTTTCTCCATTTGCTGCCGTGGTAACGTCCGTCTTTGCTTTCAACTGGTTCAAGTTGTGTTTTCTTTTTTACGTCACACTGTGAAGGCTGCAGGTTCATCACAGTCTTTGTTGGTGTGATGCTTGGCAGGACTGCAGGACTCCATCAGGGCCTGCAGCTTGTGGGGGTTGATCTGTGGCTGAACTGGTCCTCGGGGATTAATAAGGTATTTTTAATTGAATGAATGGTGGCAGCTCATCACGGGTAAGTTCACCTCTTTACGTATCTGTGGAACAAAGTGGTGTTAAAGATGTTGGTAGACCGTCCCCACTCATCAGCACAGCATCTCCAGAGAATCTTTTATCAACACAGCAGGTCAATCTTCCCACATGTGGCCTGCAGCGGTATTACATGGAGTAACTTTAAAACACTGAAACTAACACCAGGCTCCAGTTGGGACGTCTGAGTTTACATTTGAATATCTGCTGAAGTCTGGATCCACATATTTAAGACTTTATAATAATAAGACACATGTCAGACAGGTAAACTATTGAGTAATCATTTTATTTTAAGTGTTTTGAAAATAACATTCAATTATTTTACATTCTGCATCCCTAATAATATTAACTTTCATATCCAGCAACAACAAAAGTTTTTAATAACATCCTTTTCCTCAAAAACCTTTTCCTAAATTGTAAATGACGAGACATTTTGGGGGATTTTCATGATTCAACAAATACAACATGAAACCCAGACTGCAGGAAAAGTGTTTAAACACGTGACTTCTTTCCTCTTTAGAAACCTCTTTACGTGTCATGCAATCATCTTCCTGTAGGGGGCGGTGTGACGTCACTCCCCAGACTCCTGATCTTCACTGTTTCCAGGTCCTGAGGTTGCAGACGTGAACCAGGATACAATGTTCAGGACAGAAAGTTACAGAAAGAGCAGAATCCTTAAAATAAGAAGTAAAACATAAATACTGTAGATGCTCAAATGTGAACAGAAGTCTGTCTGGATGAATGCTGAAGGAAAACCTGACACTGCACCGCTGGAGAGTGGAAGTCAGGGAAACAGGACTGTGGAGGTTTCAGGCCTCTTTTCTGAGTGAAGTCTGGCCAGAACAAGAGCAGTAAAACCAGTAAAGACACATTTAAATCCTGAAATATGATCTGTTGTGAACATGAACTCTGGACTTTGGGATGTTTCAGGAAGAAAACTGCCTCAGTTTGACTTAAATATTAGATTTGTGTTTTCTCCCTCACATCTGAGTCAAATCATTGAATGCAGACTGAATAAAACACTTTGTTGGAGTCCATGAAGTGGAAGAAAAGAGAAATACAACATAGACAACACACATCAAAACTAACAGTTAACAACCATTACAACACAGGCACGTTTTTATACTGAAATAAAATATGTTAATAATATGAATATTCCGTCCCTCCATTGATCAGAGTTTGAGACGTTCATCTCTGAGAAGAAAAGAAAATCAATAAAAACTGAGATGAAAACATGAAGAGTAAATAAGTCTATCTGTGTTTACAGAACTCAGCTGAGGCTCCATCAGTTAAACCAACCCAAACTCCAGCGTGTAGCGGCTGAGTGAAGGTGGTCTGGACTCTGTGGAGGAGGGTCATGGTTTCAGAGACGCTGTAGAAGGACAGAACACCTGCTCTGTGATCCAGGTAAACTCCTATTCTGGAGCTCTGAGGACCTGAGATGGAGGTTTGGATGGTGTTGTACCAAAATACATAACTGTCTGAGGAACAACCTAGTGACCAAGATTTGTCATTAAATCCAAATCCACTTTCATCCCCTGATCTGCTGATATTCTTGTATGAAACTGCTACCTCAACTCCACCTGCTTTCTTCTCCACCTCCCAGTAATGACGTCCAGTCAGACTCTCTCTACTCAGGACCTGAGAACATGTAGTGAATCTGTCTGGATGATCAGAATAAGACTGACATTTCTCCATATAAGTCACCTTTCTGTTCTCCTCTGACAGTAACAGTGATGTTTTTACTGTGTTTGGATCCAGAGTGATTTCACATGAATATTTCAAGAATCCAGCTCTGCTCTTTGGTTCTGATTGTGAATCTGACAGTAAAACATCCACATCAGTGATGGTCAGAGAGATGTTTGTCCACATGTCTCTCAGGATGTCCTGTAGTTGACCTCTGACCTCTGACACAGCTGCTGTCACATCCTGAAAGTATCTGAGAGGACGGATGCTGATGCTGGAGGAGTGTGTGGACTCACTGAGTGGTGACAGTGAGGGGTAGTTGTGGAGAAACTGGTTATTGTCCTTGATGTCTGAGAGCTGCTTCACCTCAGCGTCTCTCCTCTTCAGGTCAGTGATCTCCTGCTGCAGCTTCTCCTCCAGCTCTCTGACTCTCCTCACTTCACTTTCCTGCTGGGATCTGATCTGCTGCTTCACATCAGAGCTTCTTTTCTGGAGGAGAGAGATCAGCTCAGTGAAGATCTCCTCACTGTCCTCCACTGTTTTATCAGCAGACTGATTGATGGCCTCCACCTCCTGCTGAAGCAGCTTCACATCTTTCTCTCTGTCCTGGATCTCCTGCTGGATTTGTTGTCGACTCACCTCCATCTCTCTCTGCCTCTCAGTCCTTTCTGCTGCAGCTGTGACTGTGTCGTGGCCTTTATGTTCATCCACAGAGCAGAGATAACAGATACACTTCTGATCAGTACGACAGAACATCTTCATCACCTCATCATGACGGGGGCAGATGTTGTCCTGCAGGTTCTTGGACGGATCCACCAGCTTGTGTTTCTTGAATGTAGATGAATCATGATGAGGTTGAAGGTGATTCTCGCAGTAAGAGGCCAGACAGACCAAACAGGACTTGACAGCTTTCAGTTTTCTTCCAGAGCAGAAATCACAGGCCACATCTTCAGGTCCAGCATAGCAGTGATCAGCAGGAGCAGCTTGGAGTCCAGTCTTCTTCATCTGCTCCACTAAATCAGCTAAAATGGTGCTTTTCACCAGCACAGGCTTCGGTATAAATGTCTTTCTACACTGAGGACAGCTGGGGAGTTTCTTCTCTCCTTCATCCCAGTAGTTGTTAATACAGTTCATACAGTAACTGTGTCCACAGGGAATAGTCACCGGATCCTTTAAAACCTCCAAACAGATGGAACAAGAAAAGGTTTCCTGGTCCAGCTGAACTCCTTTCTGTGCCATTTCTCCTCTCGATAACTGAGACTGAGACAGTTTTACTTCCTCAAACATGAAACTAGGCTGAGAACCAGGAAACACGTGATCAGACTGAATCTGCTGTTTGAGAGCAGGAAGAAGAGGGAGGTTCATCAGTATCAGATTACAGGAAGAGGACGGACTCTGGATTTAACCCTTTTATATCAGACATCACTTAGAAGTAAACAACTTTTTACCTCAACTCGTATTCAGAAATAATAATATTAATAAATGTAATTTAGGTTTAATTTCAGACAGATTAATTACTTTATATTTCATAATTCTTTTACATTTCACATGAACAGACTTAATGTAGCGTTTACAGATGAAACCAGATGAACTCTGGGATTTTCATGAAAGTCTACATTTACATTTAACGATCACATGAAAGTCATTTGTTCAGACTGAAACACGCAGGACTTTAACGCATCACAGTGCTGTGCAACAAAGGGAGTGCTGGTTCAGTTAGTACAGTGGTTCTCAAACTTTTTTCATCATTCCCCACTTTGAACAAGTGGGGATTTTCAAGCCCCACTTGCCCCCGTCGCCCCGACAAAAATCTTGACGAATTACTGAAAAATTATTTTAAATGTATTGAAATTACTAGCACCAGGTATATTAGTCATATTTAATACTGAATCAAAATCAAAAACAACAAATAACACAAAGTTCAAAAAGAGAAAATAAAAGTGCAGTTGTGCTATCATAACTTTATTTGAAAAAACACAAACAAGAGAACTTTCCCTGCATTAGTGGCTGCAGTGTTGCCTGTTTTGCACTGAACATCCTTTCAAAACGAGGTTGCAGGCTGGAAACTGCCACTCTCAAATCATGCTCAATGTTGAGCTGGGATCTGTACTTAGTTTTTAGAGAAGCAGCAGCTGAAAAGCCTCTCGCAGAGATATGAAGTGGCAAAGGGAAGAAGGATGTTTAAAGCTTTCTGTCCAATGACGCAATGCGCCCATTGTATTATTGTAAAGGCTGATGCGCTGTGTGAGACACATTAAGCAACCCAACTGTCCTTTTTAAGCCACATAGATGTACTACTTGTATAACGTTTACCATTATGCCGTTGTGCTGTTTATTGTGTTTTTGGAATTGATATGAGCGCGCAGCGGTGCGTAAAAGTATATATTTATTTGCTACAGGTTTGCCGGAGCGCGCTCCGGCTTGCTCCCCCTCAAATTAAGCCCTGGCTAGGCCTATACAGTGGCACACTGGCACAGCAGCCCGTCATAACAGCCCGTCATAACTATAAAATACAGTAGCCTACGCCAACCTTTTATTTATTTGAATAATGTGACAGGTTTTATTTTATTTTATTTTTCCATCATCCCTCCCTCCTGTCTGGAGGGGGGGGGGGGCGGGAGCTGGGGGAGGGGGTGCGGTACCAAGAGGAGGGGGTGCTGCCGCACCCCCAGCACCCCTACTTCCCGCAGTGCAGAATGCAGAATGATGTCATTCTGCATATTAAGTAGCCATGTGCTACTGCACGCTACCTAAGCTTCTCTAGCCCAGCAAAGGAAGCTGTCTTACTTTCTTTCTTTATTCATTTAAGGACAGTTTTGCCTATTATTGACTCGATAGCACCATATACTGGTTGAAAATGGAACACAGAGAAACTACACGACACGCTTAAGTGATGCGTCTGCTGCGCACCGAGGAAATTTACTTCCGGTTGCGAACAGTCAGAGAATGCGGACGCACGTGTGTGTGATCGCGTAAAATAAATCTTCTAACAGTGACAGACAGACATGCACACGCTGTTAGTGTAGTATGCAGCTTTTTGTTACGCGTGATGTAGTCTGCGTACGTAACAATGCACACACGCACGCACGTCTCACAAAAATGTTCTATCAACTTCATGCGTGCGTTCATGCGTGCGTTCGCAAAAAACGTGTAAATGTTACACGTAGTCACTACGCGTACTGTGATCACGCGTGTGCAGCAGTCATTACGCATGAACGTGCGCGTACACGCGTGACCGTTATAAATCAATGGGGAAACTACATTACATGTTACCCGTTGCTTTGCTGCACAGGCGTCAAAGCACGCGCTAGTGACACGCTCAGTCGACAGCTGCGCACGCATTATGACTCGCATGGAACTTCATAGTGTGCGTGTGCGTGTGCGTGTGCGTGTGCGTGTGCGTGTGTGTGTGTGTGTGTGTGTGTGTGTGTGTGTGTGTGTGTGTACATGCATGTGTGTGCACGTGTGTGTGTACATGTATGTGTGTGTGTACGAGCATGTGTGTGTGTGTACATGCATGTTTGTGTGCGTGCGCGTGCGTGTGTGTGTGTGCGCACATGTTCATGAAACCCGCTAACAAACTTCCTGTTATGTTCAAGTTAAACATTTGAAATCTAACAGATTTAAAATATAAAAACTGAAATCATCATCATCATCATCATCATCATCATCATCATCATCATCATCATCATCATCATCATCATCATCATCATCATCATCATCATCATTGTGATGGAGGTTTTCCATCCCTCCATGCCACATGGTTAAATGTCATGCTATGTGTATTCATGTTTGTGATTGTGTAATTTAGGAGGATTCATTGGCCTGCAGTTCTTGGCAGCTATGGAAGTTAGTCCTACACAAAGCCTGGTACATAAACCAGCAGGGGGGGCAGTACCACACACAGTTGTTTGTTGCTACTCTAAGCACTGCTAACATGTTTGCAAGGTGTGATGGTCTGCAACTTGTGTTGATGGAGCCACACAGAGATCAGATGTCGGCCAATATATAGTATAATTATAGTAAAGAAGATGATGTTGTCAATAGAGGGTATGCATTGATGTCACTTCCACTGGACTTGACAGTGACCTGTACAGTTACCCCAAGAACCAGTGGTTCATGGACATTAATATTTGGTACAGTTACCCCAAGAACCAGTGGTCCATGGACATTAATATTTGGCCACGAATCCAGTTTCCTGATATTTATATGTACTTAATTTCTACGCCGGGGAAATACACGAAGCAAAACTTGAAGGCTTACAAAAGCCTTGATGCTTGGTCCGACTTCAAGGCTGGATTTGTTGTAGAAATTAAAGTGATGAGGACACCGAACTTTATGATTTGACCGTTTAACGTTAGCTACCCAAAAATCCAACATTACCTGATACAAAATGGGAACTGAAAATCCACGTTTCGGTGCCTGGAATCCAGTTGTTTCTGTGAATGGCAGAGATGCATTTGTCTCTCTTAAGCTTATTTTTCGGCAGTCTGTAAAACGATAACTCAGATTTCTTGATAAATCTATGAGTTCAGTCGATCGCACAACAGCTCTTTACCATTTTAGATGTTTTCCAGTTGCTCAAACTGAAAGTTTACGCTGCCACTCAGTCTTTCTGACACTCAGTCTTTCTGCCACTCAGTCTTTCTGACACTCAGTGGGCGTAACCCGCTGTGAAGTTGCATCTGTGACGTCATGCACATTCCCTCTATTACGTAGATGCTCTTGGCCAGGTGATGTGTATTATGTGTGTGTGTGTAAACTGTATCCCTACGCTGGTATGTGGTCTTGTCCAATCCCTGTGGGGAGGGTATATAAGAGCTCAATAAGCTCAATATAAGAGGTGGTGAAGGGTGGTTGTCAGTGGTCTGTATTACTGTGTTTGTAATAAATGCCCCCACAAGAGTTAACTTGATTTCTGCCTCAGCCTCCTCACTTCCCCATATTTAAGGCCGCCATTCACCATCATCGTCATCGTCATCGTCATCATCATCATCATCATCATCATCATCATCATCATCATCATCATCATCATCACGTTTGTTCCTTCAGGGTTTCGTAGTTTCATTAAGAACATTTTCAAGAAAATCTGACTCTTTTCAAACTGGATCGATGACGGTTCAGGGCTGTCGACCAGCCGGTATAAATATGGTAATATTTTAGAGTGAATGTGGGAGGGACTCCAGATTTTATCTCCAGAAACGTTTGTAAGCTTCCCGAAGGCGGGACCTGGTCTTCGCGCCTCGGAGCCGGTTTGGTCATTTCCCTCCGTCCAGCCGCTTCATCAGAGGCAGAAAAGGCAGCGAGGACTTTGGACCGTCGTAATGATGGAACATTAACCTCCTGCAGCCATAAAGCTATAAAACTCACACATCCAACCGTTTAGTTTCTGGGTTCACCTGAAAACCAGGACCAGCAGAACCAGCACAAAGATATAATAGAGAACAATAGACAGCAATGATATAACAATATACTTGAATAACTATATAAGAGTAGATATGCTATATATACTGGTTCATATATTTACCTCCTATTATATACATAAAAATGACTATAAATCTATATATCGACATATCTACTTATAACTATAAATCACTTTATATTAATAGAGATATAGATACACAAATACTACTACAAATAATACAACTCAATATATCCATATACATACCTACATATAACATATCTATATCCATAATATACGTCTATATGTCTACATACAGGACTGTCTCAGAAAATTACAATATTGTGATTTTCTGTAATGCAATTACAAAAACAAAAATGTCATACATTCTGGATTCATTACAAATCAACTGAAATATTGCAAGCCTTTTATTATTTTAATATTGCTGATCATGGCTTACAGTTTAAGAAAAACTCAAATATCCTATCTCAAAAAATTTGAATATTCTGGGAATCTTAATCTTAAACTGTAAACCATAATCAGCAATATTAAAATAATAAAAGGCTTGCAATATTTCAGTTGATTTGTAATGAATCCAGAATGTATGACTTTTCTGTTTTTTTAATTGCATTACAGAAAATAAAGAACTTTATCACAATATTCTAATTTTCTGAGACAGTACTGTTCCTACATAAAACATATCTATATCCATAATATACGTCTATATGTCTACATATATTAATAAATGTACATATCTACATGTTTATTCGCATCTGTATTTTGAATAGAATGTTTCTTTGTATCTTTTTTTAAATTGTGACATGTTTTGACTTTGTTTTAGCTCCATGTTCAGGCTGTTCCACAGTTTCATCCGCAGGTCGACATATATAATATATAATAATATATACAGTATACATGTATCATACAGAAGCTCTTCAGTGTTTGTGCGTCTGTTGAGAACTTAAAAATTAAACTCACGGAGGGAAAGAGGAAAAAAGGAGATATGTGTGCGTATATATATGTATATATTAAATATAGTAATAATGCACATATATACACTTTTGGTTTCTACCGTCATGGTATCAATCAATAATATGTGTGCAGACAAGGTAAAAAAAAAAAAAAAAAAAAAAAAAAAAAATTAAACTCACCCCTGAGGTTGTAGCCTCCCTCTCTTTCAAAAAATATCCCCTGTATTTGTCCTGGTAATGAATTATTCTTTGCTTTGAACATTTTTTTGTGCTGTATTGAAACTGACAAGATCCAGAAATTTTAGTGATTCTGATTGTAGAAATAATTGATTATTGTGATCCTGGTAACCTGCGATGTGTATAATTCTCATTGCTCTTGTCTGTAGTATGCACAATGCACATTATGATTACAAAAAGTACAGGAATCATCAACATCAGTACATTTAGAAATAATACTAGTAACTGGGCCAGTCGGCTCCAGTTTCACCTGAACTCCCAGAGATGTGACATCATGGGTAATAAATGAGGTTCAGGAGGCGGCGCTGCTCCTGACTCGCATCACGAGTTTAGAAACCTGGATGTTTGTTCACCTCTTCCTTTATTACACTTTATGGATTCAATATGGAAAACATGTGCAGCATCAGTTCAGTTTCTGTTTCACCCAAAACCGAACCGGTTTTACAGTCAGATAAATCTGTCTCCTACTTTTTTATTATTCGGAATCACACAAGCTTTACAGCAGTATAAAAAAAGCACACCCATGTTATATCTCTACTGCGATCCATTTTTCTTTTCCTTGCAAACAGAAAAAAGAATAAAAACATAAACAAGGGGTGTTTTCATTAAGATCAAGAGAAAAAAAAACTTTATGTAAAGACAAATGGGTAAATGAAATACATCTCAAACAAAAGCAAGGCGTCTCAGGGAAATATAACTTTTCCAATCTTCCCAGATTGCTTCAAATTTGAATTGTTGCAGCCTCATAGAGAACGTTATCCTCTCCATTACAAAGATATGGTAAATTATGTCGTACCAATCATCTAATGAAGGAGCATCTGGCTTAAGCCTCTTCTTGGTAATAGCTTTTCGCGCAGCTACACTTATCAAACCAAACAGGTATCTTGATTCCACAATCATAGATACAGAGTGCGCAAATCCAAAAAAAGTTTGTCCCAGTTAAACAAACTGAATGCCAGAAAGCATTTACTTTTGGACCAAAACAAATGGTAGTGGTTTCGCCTCCTGGGAGCCACGTAACCTCCAGAGCTGGAGGAGCCTGAGTGGTGACAACTCTGAGCAGGTGTAATAAAATATCTGATAAGAGACTTCCAGCCAAAAGAAATACATTTTATTAACATCCCCCCCCACTGCTGGTACTTTCCCGCCTCCCAAGACCCGGTTTCTCCTTCAGGGTCCATATGGAACATTCTGTCCCTCCTCAATGCCAAAAACCCAAACAGAACAAACATCTGAACAGCGATCAGGGGCCTTATTTATAAAGCTTGCTTGCGCACAAAACAGGGCTTGAAAGATGCGCAAGCCACCTTCTATGCAAAGGTTGGGATTTAAAAAGAAAATATTAACCGAAAAATGTGTGTATCTTTACGCCAACCCTGACCCTCGCGCACAAACATTTTGAAGATCTGGGGAACTGGTGACGCAGGCGGTGAGGTGATGAAATGAAGCCAGATTCATGTCATACTTTTAATGTCATCACATATCAGACTTATAGATCCATGTACACCCAAGCCGGTGTTCTGCCGAGGTGTCAGACCTCGACAGAAAATACTACCGTACCATCCCTGTTTCTTTTATCTCAGTTTCTTTCAAAGGCTTTTTCATGCAAATGGACGATTTAAAAGCAGGAAGTCAGAAAGTGCTTCACATAGATCTATGTGTACAACGCTATGGTGGAAGAAAAAAACCCGTCAAATGCAGCATGTCCGCGGTGCAGGACACGCCGTGCTGGTGTCGTGCCAAAAAGTGATTGCATGCCAGAATCTGATTTCTCCCCTGAAAATGGGTCTTTTTCCCTGCCAAAAATTTATTGAAGGCCAAATACAGTTAATGAAAGGTTGTTTCGTCCGATACGGGCCGATACGGGTGGATACCGGCCAATATGGGCCGAAACGGGCCGATACAAGCTGATACAGGTCAATACAGGCCAATACGGCCGATATGGGCCGATACGGGCTGATACGGTCCAATACAGGCCGATACGGGCCGATACGGGCCGATGTGGGCATATACGGGCCAATGCGGGCCGATACGGACCAATATGGGCCGATAGGGGCCAATACGGGCCAATACAGGCCAATGCGGGCCGATATGGGCCGATACGGGCAGATGCGGGTCGATAGGGGCCGATATGGGCAGATACGGGCAGATAGGGTCCAATATGGGCCAATAGGGGCCGATAGGGGCCAATACGGGCAGATACGGACCAATATGGGCCGATACCGCCCATATGTTTTGAGCTAAGTGGGGCGAGCCTCCCTCTGACCCTCACGCCGCCCCCCCTGCTGCAGTCAGGTTAGCGTACCTGAGGTGTGGCTGCACACTTTCTGTCATCGTCTTCATCATCAGTTCCTGGGAGGACGTGGGGGGGGGAGCTGCAGGGAGTGGCCCCGTGGTTTATGGCCCCTAGTAGGGTGTAAAGTCCTCCTACTGCAGCCGCGGACATCAGATTAACGAGTCGTAACAGGAGCAGAGACAAAGACACCCTGTCAGCCTGAGTTCAGCTACCGACGCTCATCGCAGGACGTCCACCGGCTGGATATTCGTTTTATTCCAGTTCCTCCTCCACATTTCCCTGTTTTTTTCGTGTGATCTGGTTTTTTTGGACTCATCGCAACCATGTCGACGGCTGTGGAGGCAACCGGGTTCATCATGTGCATCGTCAGCTGGCTGGTCACCGGGGCGGCGCTGGTCAACGACTACTGGAAGATCTCCACCGTGTCCGGCAGCGTCATCATCTCCCAGAGGCAGTTCGAGAACCTGTGGCACTCCTGTGCCGAGAACAGCGGCGGCATCGCCGAGTGTCGGGACTTTGAATCGATGCTCGCCCTTCCCGGTGAGACCAGAACACCACGACCTTAAGTAGACCCGTCGTTCAGTCCGTCTAAATCTGAAGCTCGAGGGTAGAGACGGTCGGCGGGAGGAGGCCGCTCAAAAACGCTGAACGTTCGGTTATCAGGCAGCTATCAACGTCTTCATCTAGATATTCAATAATCAATAACATCTGTGATGATTTAATCACTTTTTGTTAAAGTTAATGAAGAGACTGGAGGGGTTGAGAGGAAATAATGAGGTCAAGTTATTCGTAGACGATGTCAGACAGGAAGTCGGCTAATGTCTAAACGGAGTTTGGTTATCAGGCAGCTATCAATGTCTTCATCTAGATATTCAATAATCAATAACATCTGTGATGATTTATTCACTTTTTGTGAAAGTTAATGAAGAGACTGGAGGGGTTGAGAGGAAGTCAAGTTCTTCGTAGACGATGTCAGACAGGAAGTTGGCTAATGTCTAAAAGGAGATTTCGACCTTCAACAAGAGTGTTTTTGTCAAATTTCTTTGAAAGCCCGTTAGAACCGCTGCACCAGAACTTCGGCCCGTGTGTTATCTGGCACCGTTTTTGAACTGGCGGTCCAAAGGTTGGATCTCAGACGTTTCCCGCCTAAAACCGCCAGATAACCGCCAGGCCGAAGCCCCGGCAGACTTTATCCAAATGACATGAATTAATTCATCTGAGGGTTGTGTTTGGGCCCGTTGTCTTGGTAGGAAACGGTTCTGAAGCGGTTCTGAAGAGGAAGCAGCTTCTTCCTCAGGTTACTGATGTACTTTATTAAAGGCATCAGAGATAACGAGCTCTCGGCTGTGTGGGATTTCCCTGAAATGTGTTTTACGGTTTAAACGCCTCTAATCAACCAAACTCTTCCTTTTCCAGGGACGTAATTTACAAGCGTTTTCTCTCTGATATCAGAAACCTCTCAGCTTGAAACCTGGTTTATTTACAGCTCTACAGTTCAGCGTTTAGTGAGATGGTTTCTCCCGGAGTGAGGCAGGAATATTGTGGCCACAGGTCTGATTCGTTGGCACGGTGAACTTTGACCTGGGGGACTTCCTGTAGCCAGCTCGGCCGTCGCCTCTGCTGAAACTCATAAATGGGTGTGGCAGGTTTTTACAATCAGCAGAGTCCATCGTGTTAATGAATTACCGCGGCGACGGGGAAGGACACGCCCGGTTATCATTTCCCTCCACGGGTTTACGTGATTACTGAAGTTGGACACTCGTCTTGTTTAAATCCAGCCGTTGGATCCGATCATTACGTCACTCTCTCATCCTGGAAAGAGGATCAAATAAATGTGTTTATAGAAAACTGACAAAAACATCTGAAAAAACAGAAGTCGGTGAAGTTTTTATTCTCAGCTTTGCTTCATCTTTTCTGTATACTGTACTTCGCTTTTTGTCAAATCAGGAACTTGGAGGCAGAAATCATCGATAATAAAGACATAAACAAATAGATCAGATCAAGGGCGTAGGTTTGGTCTCAACATTGGTAGGGACGATATATAACGGCATAACCTGCATGTTCACTTTTTGCTGGAGACGGGACATTAATAAGACCAAACAGATTGGGTGAACGGGTGTCAGGGCTACATTTGTCACGAATATGAACTTAATTAATTGATAGGCTAAATGATCAATGCAAAATAAATCTGTATCGACTAATACTAACTTTCATATGTATTGGTTCACCTGATACACAGTTCCATTCAAACCTTTGTTTTCAAAAACTACTAAAGAAACATTTTGAAAACTTCCAGAATATTCGTGGATTTTATTAGCGATTTAAATTGCAATATTTGAACATAACTTAAATTATATTAACATACACAATAAATACAAACTTATTAATAATCTCTTTACTACTACTTAAGGAACTACATGTTAGCCTACATTGTCCTTCACCACAAGAGTAATACATTGCTTTAATTGGTTGTCTCTTTCACCTTCTTTTCCCTCATTGTCATCTCTAAAATGCATCAGTGGGTTGAGCATCATGAAAAAATGGTCAAGTCATCAGCCAATCAAACGTGCGTTTGAGGGAAAAAAATGTACCGGCAAATTCAGCCAATGAAAAGGAGTAAATGTAAGTCTGAACATAATGAAAATAATTCACTTAATAATGGTAGGGTCAGTTCTATCCTTACAACATTTGGGAAGACAATCTAAATGACCTATTTATCTGAACTCATTATATAATGCAAATAAGGTTGCTTAAAAGTTGGTGGGGACAATTTGAGCCTCCTGAAAAGTTGGTAGTGTTATGTCCCTACCGTCCCTATGCAAACCTACGCCCTTGGATCAGATGAATAATCGAGTTGACGGGCAAAACAAGGAATAAAGACAATGATTGACAGCAAGATGACGGACAGGAAGAGGACACAAGAGCAGAGAGACGAGGAAAGACGTCCAGAGGCACAAAGGAGGTTTAAGAGACACAGGAGAACTTAGACAGAGGAGGACTTAGAGACCAGAGGTGTCTTCAGTATTCACATTCATTACTCAGGTAGAAGTATAGATACTAGAGTTTAAAAATACTCCTGTAGAAGTTGAAGTATCAACTCAAGACACTGCAAAAAGTCAAACTTCATGTTCATGTTATCATTTATCCTAACCTTTATTGGAATGTACATCCAAGTTTAGTTGCAGGAATCTGAGGGAACGGATGTAAGAACAAAACTGGACAAGAACATCTGAAAAAAAAGATACAGATAATTGCGTGAAAATGTAAGGAGTAAAAGTAAAAAGTCGTCTGAACAATAATTACTCCAGTGAAGTATAAATAACCTTAAGTAAGCTAACGAAGTATTTGTACTTTGTTACTTGACACCTCTAGGAGGACGTCAAAGATGAACTCAGATCTGAGACTTAATAGAAAAACCCAGAGAAGTAACAGAACCTGAACGCCGAGCAGCAGAACCCGGGGACGAAGAGAACCCATGAAACCAGAACCATCAACACCAACTCTAAACCAAACACTCAGGGAACAGCGTTATTGAAGTTGTTCTTCTGTTTGTTTTTTACTTCTACATTTATGTTTGAATTTATGAAATTAACCAACTTAGGTCATCGATTCAAAACGTCCATCCATCCATCCATCCAGTTTATGATTAAAGTCCATTTTCTTTTATAAAAAAGTCGAAATGTCGAGAATAATGTTGCAATACAATTTTGAGAAAAAAGTTGAAATGCTGAGATTAATGTTGAAACACAATTTCAAGAATAATATCGAAATTTCGTGAATAAAGTTGAAATTTTGCCTTTTTTCTCAGATTTCGACTTTTTTTCGACATTTTGACTTTTTTCTTGACATTTCGACTTTTTTCTTGAAATTGTACTTCAACATTATTCTCGACATTTTGACCCCGGCTCTAGTCATGTGACCCCGGCTCTAGTCATGTGACCCCTGTTCTTTTATAGTTTATGATTAAAGTCCTCTCAACCCGTTTTTTATTGAAACATTTACTAAATTCAGTTTGATCCAACTGGGATTCAGTTATCAATTGAATCAGCCGGTTTTATAAATCATCTCTGAATAAAAACTGCCTCTCAGTTCGTGATGCGTCCACAGAGCCGGCCCAAGGCATAAGCGAACTAAGCAGCTGCTTAGGGCCCTGTGGCCACTAGGGGGCTCCCAAGAGTTAAAAAAATAATAAAATGATTTTGACATAAATACACATATTGACGAGGTACTGTTTATCTCAGTTGAGTCAGTTTAATTATAGTTCTAGTTTTGTAGTACTTTGTTGTTGCACATTTCTGTTGCAGTTTATTTAAAACCAAAAATAAAGTAGATAACGTGTTTACAGTAAATGGTTTATAAATGATCTATTTGATTATTTTGTTTCTTTTAGTAGGTCTACACTGTAGATGACACTCAGTATCACACTTGGTACTACATCACTTTAAATATTAAGTGTAAATCAACCCCAGGCCGCTCTTGTAGCTGAATTTGCTCCATTTCAGATTAAAAACCATAGATGGGTAAAAACATGCCAGGCTGACAGTAGGATGATGGAAACATCTCTGCTGCAACTGTGCAGCTCTCTGACCTTTTATCCGTTGCTTCTCTGTGTGGCCAGTAGTTGCTGACTTTGCTAAATATTAATTGAAAGATTTTTCTGCAAATTTGTTAATCTGTTGTAGCTTCCATGGTCTTAATCCCTGTGGATTACAATCTAACTATAACGAAAAGTTCTTACATCTACTGTAGTTTTACAAGTGTATTTGTAAAGACAGGGAAGAACATGAAATAAGTTGATAGTGGGTGTGTGAATGATCAATAATCAGTATTATTGGCAGTAATAGAGTGCCCCAAAATCACATTTTGCTTAGGGCCCCATGGAGGTTTGGGCCGGTGTGTCCAAACACATTTTCTTCTACAAATAACCTTTAATAGCAGTCTCAACTCTGGCCAGAACCTGGTGACGTTCCCCTGCTCACCGGCCTCCTCCCCTCCCGTCTGCAGGTCACGTCCAGGCCTGCCGCGCTCTCATGATCATCTCCCTGCTGCTGGGCCTCGGCTGCCTCATCGTGTCTCTGCTCGGCCTCAAGTGCATCAAGATCGGCTCCACCGCCGAGGAGTCCAAGGCCAAGATCGCCACCATCGGGGGGATCCTGAGCATCCTGGGAGGTACGGTCCCATCAGGCTTTGGTGCAGCAGTAAATGTGAAGTGAAGGTTATGAGCGTCATTTCCAACACATTTGAATTCAGACTGAGTGAAAGACCAGTTTATAGTTTTATAGTTTTATAGTTTTATAGTTTTATTTGGATCCCCATCAGCTACAGTAAAACTGCAGCTATTCTTCCTGGGGTCCGACACATAATACACAGTACATTACAACAAAACATTTAAAGCAAACCTAAAGAGGTAGCATATAAAAAAGTGTTTTTTATTTGTATTTTTGTTTATTTTGTTTTCTTATTTACATTTATTTATTATTGATTATTATTGTTTTGTTTTGTATTCACTACTGTTTCATGTTTGAAATAAAATTTCAATTCAATTCAATTCAAAAAGGAAAAAAATAAAAAATAAAAAGTAATTCCGTTTAACATATATAAATATGATATAATGATATAAATAAAAACAATACACATTCATACATTTTATAACATCAACAAGTTCATATATATTCATATATATATATATATATATATATATATATATATATATATATATATATATATATATATATATATATATATATATATATAAACACAGGACTGTCTCAGAAAATTATTTATTATTTATTTTTTAATATTGCTGATCATGGCTTACAGTTTAAGAAAACTCAAATATTCTATCTCAAAAAATTTGAATATTCTGGAAATCTTAATCTTAAACTGTAAACCATGATCAGCAATATTAAAATAATAAAAGGCTTGCAATATTTCAGTTGATATGTAATGAATCCAGAATGTATGACATTTTTTTTTTTTATTGCATTACACAAAATAAAGAACTTTATCACAATATTCTAATTTTCTGAGACAGTCCTGTACACACACATATATATATATTTTTATTTTATTTTCACACATATATATTTTATTTTATTTTATTTTCACACATATATATATATATATATATATATATATATATATATATATATATATATATATATATATATATATATTCATATAAATACACATATATATGTACACATACCCATATCTACAGTATTTATTTATTTAATAATAATATTTATTTAATAATAATTAAATAGGTTTGCAGTGCGTTATGTCTCGGACATGCTATGATCTCGCCTGAGCTAAGGTAAGGTAACTTTATTGATACCTGAAGGTAGATTTGTTTGCAGGTAAAAAGTAGAAACTTACAACAACCATACAGTACAGTGACAGAGACACGAGACAAACAGGAGAATAACAGAACAAAACATTGACGGACAAACAAAACTAATGCTCCAGATTGAATAAGCAATACAATAGATAAATAAATGCATCATGTGAGATGGACTCAGCTAGTCTGTGTAGCTGCCCATTAAAGAGGCTCTATGTTGAGTTATCTAAGTTGAGAGATAAAAGATTAGATACAGCATCTATAGAACATGGTGAGCAGCTTTTTGTCAATGTGAAAAGATGACAGCTTCCTGAAGCAGTGGGACGTTGGTTTAGTCTGCTGGAGTTGGTGGAGTCTTCTGAAGATCTGAAGATCTGAAGATCCGTGTTCATGTTCGCTGTTTTGTGTGGGCAGGTCTGTGCTGCATGACGGCCTGTTCCTGGTACGGGTTCCAGGTCGTGGAGGATTTCCACAACCCGTTCAACGGGGGAGTGAGGTGAGTTACCGGCAGCTCAAGCAGCATCATCGCTGAGTAATAAACACGACGACAACAATACTGGTGCTGGATGAACCGGCAGGCTAGACTTCCATCAGTCAGATGTTTTCCAAACGACATAAATCTGGAGACGGATGTAAGAGTATTAGGGCCATGCAGGAGAAAAAATATTTGAGAGGGGAAGATTTTTTTTTAATGTGCACTTTGAGAAAAAAGTCGAAATGTCAAGAAAAAAGTTGAAATGTCGAGATTAATGTTGAAATACAATTTCGAGAAAAAAGTCGAAATTTCGTGAATAAAGTCGAAATTTCGCCTTTTTCTCAACATTTGAACTTTATTCACGAAATTTTTACTTTTTCTCAACATTTTGACTTTTTTCTCAAAATTTTATTTCAACATTATTCTCAACATTTCGAATTTTTTCTCAACATTTCAACTTTATTCACAAAATTTTGACTTTTTTCTCAACATTTCGACTTTTTTCTCAAAATTGTACTTCAAAAATAATCTCGACATTTCAACTTTTTTCTCAAAGTGCATAATGAAAAAAAAATCTTCCTCTAAAATATTATTTTTGATTTTCTCCTGCCTGGCCCTAATACTCTTCCGTACAGATGTGATGTAAGCATAGACGGATTACCGCATGGGCAAAGTGGGCGTGTGCCCAGGGCCCTGGAGCAAATGGGGGCCCTCGGCTTTCAAACATTTTTTTTTTTTTTATGTGTAAATTAAAATAAATTTACAAACTCATAGGGCCCAATGATAGGGCCCCGTTTTGTGTGATACGTTCATATATAATCGTAAATTGTAGGCTATAATTACGATAAAATGTGCATTTTGCGGCCAGTGTAGACTAATTCCTACTTTACAACTGTCCTGAACGCATCAGGGCCGTGAGCCAACGCTGATTGGCTGGAAAGCCTGATTTATGGTTCCGCGTTAAATCGACGCAGAGCCTCCGCGCAACGCCGCGTACCCTACGCCGTAGGCTCTGCGTTGGTTTAACGCGGAACCGTAAATCAGCCTTAACAGTTAGAACCAATTTGCCGACTCGGCAAATTTGCAGACATGAAGGAGATGGGCGCTAAACTTTAAAAGAGGCCTAAGCATGTACAAAGTTTTATGGAAGAGTCAACTACCATTGGTGAGTTAGTGTAACCTTCATAAATAATCTCTTTATCAGAATGTTGTGGTAGCTTTGACCACCTGCCTATTTGAATGAGTTCGTGTTGTTGTCAACGAGACCGCCGAGTATATTCTCTGTTAGAGCTCAGAAATGATGTTATAGACCGCTGTGTCTATATCTATCTAAATAGATTGTGTAATGTTTTTTTTGTGTATTTAAGCTGAATGAAAGATGGAACTGAGTCAGTCCGTGACTGAGTTTTCAGCGCCGTGTGATTGACAGCTGTCAGGTGTGTGTGTGTGTGTGTGTGTGTGTGTGTGTGTGTGTGTGTGTGTGTGTGTGTGTGTGTGTGTGTGTGTGTGTGTGTGTGTGTGTGTGTGTGTGTGTGTGTGTGTGTGTGTGTGCGTGTGCATGTGCGTGTGTGCGTGCGTGCGTGCTTCTGAACAAGTTTGTGACTTTACTCTGGGACTTTACTTTACTTTACTTTACTCTGCATAGGCCTATAAGCTTGCTTAGCTCAATAAAAGTGAGAATAAATGTAGTTTGATGGGTAGGATGATGTTGTTGAACGTTAAAATTACTATCATAAGGGCCCATGGAGAATGCTCCGCCCCCTCTGTACTGAGACCCACGCTCCGCCACTCCGCCATCCACAGGCACCGTGCACGTAGGATATTATTGTAGATAGGGGCCCATAGCGAGTTTGTGTCCAGGGCCCGTGGTCATGATAATCCGTCCTTGGATGTAAGATATCGCTTTGTAATTCAAGCGAGGCTGCAGTTCCTCAGATGACCACTAGAGGGGGCTTTAAACGTGAGTCAGTCTCACCTGGATGTAAAAATACTCATATTTTCATTTTATTTTAACTTTTGCCTCTAAATTAATCCAATATAAGACCGATTTATTTCAACTATCTAACTACAACGTGTGGAAATCTGGACTTTACTCTAGTAGTAGTAGTAGTAGTACTACTACTAGTAGTAGTAGTACTACGACTTTACTCTCACTTCATTTAGGAACTAGGGCTCATATACTGTACATTTATTCTGCAAAAGGGTGGACAAAAATTCAGGACAAAATTAATGGAACGTTGTGTTTCTGTAAAATGTATCAGTTTATGGAACAATCTGGATACAGAAGCCAAAGAAGGCAAATCAAACATTACATTTAAAAGAATAATAAAAGCCAGTTTGATGAAGAAATATCATGATAATTGTTAAGTTAGGTGGGTTTTCTTTTTTTTCTCTGTCTCTTTTTAGCACCATTGTCATATTTTTTACCATCTGTGTTTGACGACAGCTATTTTGTTTGATTTTATAACTTTGTTGTAGTTTTGGTTTAGTTTTTTTTTGTTTGTTTGTTGTTTTTTTTTTAATTACATTTATTGGAAATTAGTTTTTTGTTAATAGCGTAATTTGTAATTAGTTTTTTTTATTATTACATTAATTGAAATTTGATTTCTTAGGAAAAAGGGACAGATAAAATAAGCTTAGTCTTCTTTCTGTTTCCTTTCATTCAAGGAAAGAGATTTGTTGTAATTATATTGAACTGTTAGTTTTTCTTTTAATGTATGCAATAAAGGATAAAGAAAGAAAGAAAGAAAGAAAGAAAGAAAGAAAGAAAGAAAGAAAGAAAGAAAGAAAGAAAGAAAGAAAGAAAGAAAGAAAGAAAGAAAGAAAGAAAGAAAGAAAGAAAGAAAGAAAGAAAGAACATGAAGAGGCTTAAAAGTATCCTACATTTAAGTTTACAACTAATCGTGGCAGCATGTGTTCATTAAGACTTTTAAAACAACATAACCAGGTTTCCACCCTCAGCATGTGAGAGTGTTATTATCTGTAGCATGAACTATGATGAAGACAGAAGGGTTGAGGACCCATGTGATCCCTGCTCTTGTCATGTGACCTCCTTCTCCTGTGTGTGCAGGTTTGAGCTGGGCACCGGGCTCTACCTGGGCTGGGCCGGGGCCTCCCTGTCTATCCTGGGCGGGGCCATGCTCTGCACCGCCTGTAAGAGGGCGACGCCTGGTGGCAAGAAAGGGTAACTACAGCACCGAGCATGGACTTCTGAGTCTGTGTCTCTCTGTGTCTTTGTCTTTTTGTGTCTGTATCTTTGTGTTTGTGTGTCTTTGTGTGTCTGTGACTACGTTTACATGCAGTCAAAATTCGGGTTATTGCTAATATTCCGGTTACTGAAACATTCTGAATATTCTGTTTACATGGTAATTCATCATTCGGGATATCTGGATCAAACCAGCGACGCACAGAGAACGTGATGACGCAATTACCGTCATTTCCACTTTTTCTTCCTGTATCCAAATTCAAAACAAATGCTGCTTCGCGCAACTTTTCTCTCACCTTCTTGTAAATCTTCTATCCCGGTACTTTCTACCATCTACAAATGCAGAAATGTTCATATCCTTCATTACATTTAAGAAGTGATTCGTCTCCTCCTGGTCTTGTGTTTCTCCGTGTTTATAAGAACTTCCTGGACTCAAAAAACCAGGATTCCTTGTGAACAGAGCATGTGCAAAAAACAAATTCATGTTCCGTTTGATGGGGATATCCCGTTAGGCGTTTACATGACCCAATATTCAGGTTTTAAAAGGAGTAACCCAGGGCTCATATTCCGGTTTTTAAAAACCGGAATATGAGCAAATTCGGGTTATTCAAAGGGGTTATTGGTGTTTACATGGCCGTGCAAATTCGGGTCATTGCCAATATTGGGGTTTTAAAAGGGTTATTGATGCATGGAAACGCAGTCAGTGTCTCTGTGGGTTTGTCTTTGTGTCTGTGTTTTTTTGTGTCTGTGTTTTTTTGTCTCTGTGTCTCTGTGTCTTTGTGTCTTTGAGATGAACATATTTGTGATGACAAACATCTTAAACGTTTGTTTGTTGTTTTTCAGCTACTATTCCAACCCCCCCCAGAAGGTTTACACCGCTACAGCCAAGTCTGACCGGGAGTCGTCCAGAGCCTACGTCTAAACACACACACACACACACACACACACACACACACACACACACACACACACACACACACACACACACACACACACACACACACACACACACACACACACACACACACACACACACACACACACACACACACACACACCTCGTCCACTTCCTGAAGGCTCACTTGAACTTGAAGCTTTTTCTGTTTTGAATAAAAGACGATAGTCTTCTGAGTGTTCGGCTGGAGGACGTCCCTGCAGGGTCCTCCAGTCCTCTCTATGTCCCGGTCCCACACAGACCAACCGAGCTGTCTCCTGTCTCCTGTCTCCTGTCCCCGTGTAGCTTACATGTTTTTGACGTTTTTCACTTGAAATCTTATGAATACTGAAGGATTGTTGATCATTGCTGGTGGTTGTAATTAACCTGTTTGTTTTTGCTTAATAAACTTTATATTACTCAACAAATGACTTTTTTTAATCTTTCATTAATTTTCATTTTTTTGAAGATAAAGTGATCACATGCATTTTAAGATCAAATTACGTCAAAGGCCCTGTCCCAATCCCCCCCTACCTCTACTTTTCAGCACCACCCCTAAATTTTGTGCGTTCCCGTGAGGATAGTGGTGTCCCAATTCCTCTTTCCACCTAGGGGGAGTGCTGAAAACGAGGGTAGTGGATATGAATCTATCCCTACGGATCGAGGGTTTTCCGATGCACACCAGTTTTATCCAGGGCCAGAAAAATTTCCCAGAATGCTTTTCGTCATCATTTGCGGACTGAATCAATTGACTGAATGGACTAAATTGCGTACCCTACGCCGTAGGCTCTGTGTCGATTTAACGCGGACCCATAAATCAGCTCCCGAGCCGGCAGCCGGCTGAACTCATCTCGAAGTTTTTTTGGAGCAAATTTCTTAACAGGCGTAGCTACAACTGTTAGATTTCATCTATTAAACCAACATTTATCTTCCTAAATGATTTATTTCAGCCAGAGGTAATTCTCCACAGAGCTGCAGGTTTCTCCCCGGGACGACGGCGCAGGTTGACCCGGCCGTGAGCTGCTGCTGCTCCCAGCCGGCGGCTCTTCTCCGAAAACATTGTATCAAATTTCTTAACAGGCATTATTTGGATAAACTGAGCCCAGGTTGGGGATCTTAACGGTTACTTTTACACCTGAAAAAATATTAAAACTTAATAAAGTGGCATATTAACAGCGCTACAGCTGAAATTAAAACAGCTTTTATCTCTGGGCTTCCTGATATGGTGCGACGTATGTGCAAACGTAACTACGCAGTCGCTTACGTACCCGAACGTAAACCACGCAGTGACGTAGCAAAATTTAGGGGTGGTGCTGAAAGTAGGGGTAGGGGGAGTATTGGGACAGGGCCCTGGGAAGATTACAAGTGCCCTAAAATCTGTGGCTTCTTTTTTAGGGGTAGTGGTAGTGAGGGAGGGCTAGTGGTAGAAAGTAGGGGGTGTATTGGGATTGGCCCAAATTCTCAATAGCTGTCATGTGCGTTTGTTGTTTTTTTTTTTTTTTGTCTCTTCTGAGAAATCCAGGCTTCTTGAAGGCTTTTCCTAGTTTTTGTTTTTCTTATTTGTTCATGAACGCACATCGGCAACATTTTCTTCGAACTGGAACCGAGAACAGAAAATATGCCTCGTTTACAGAATATCCCGTGCGTCCTCATACGTTTGTCAGTGGAAAAAAAGAAAATGATTTCTTGAGAAATGGAAATTAGATCATTTTTTCACATCTACAAGTCACATGATTAAACATGATCATCAGGAGGGGTTTGTGCCTGTGGGTTAGGGTTACTCCCTCAGACGTCCTTAAGACGTCCTTAAGACGTCCTTCAAATGTCCCTCAGACGTCTCAGAGCAATATTGGTCAGAATCCACGAGGTAAATATTCTAACAAACTCAGGACAGATCAATGATCCAAGAATAATTTTAAAGAATGGGAAATCACATTGAAGGTTTGTTAAGTTAATTCACACATTCCATTCTTAAGGTTTTTTCTCAGAGCTGTGAAAGGCCTGAGAGGATGTGAATGGTTCTGGTTTTTCTCAATCCAATCCAATCCACTTTATTTATATAGCACATTTTAAAAAACAACAAGGTTACCAAAGTGCTGCACAATGAGTAAAGCAAGACATAATAAAATAGTAAAAACTAAAAAGTAAAATAGATAAGAGCACATAAAAGCACGAAATAAAAACACACCAAACAGACACAACCAGTGATTCAGAAACATAAAAGACAAAACGGAGACCACACAACTCTCATGCTGGAGTAAAAGCCAAAGAATAAAAATAAGTTTTAAGACGAGATTTAAAAATTTCTAGTGTGGGGGCCATTTTGATGTGGAGAAGTAGCTCGTTCCAAAGTTTAGGGGCTATTGCTGAAAAGGCACGGTCGCCCTTGGTTTTTTGCCTGGTTTTGGGAACGACAAGACGTGACTGAGCAGAGAAACCTCAAAGACCTCGAGGGAGTGTAAACGTGTAGGAGGTCTGAGATGTATTTTGGTGCCAACCCATTTAATGACTCAAAAACAAACAATAGTATTTTTAAATTAATTCTAAAAGAGACAGGGAGCCAGTGAAGGGAGGCCAGAACGGGGGTGATGTGATCATGCTTGCGGGTTCCTGTTAAAAGACGAGCAGCCGCGTTTTGGACTAACTGTAAGCGAGCAAGGGAGGTCTGGTTGACGCCAGTATAGAGGGCATTACAGTAGTCCAAACGGGTTGAGATAAAAGCTACAGCTACGAATCAAGCCAGAAATCTGGGTGAAATTATTGACTCAGACCTGAACTTCAACAGCCATCTAAAGTTTATCACTACATCTTCCTATTACCACCTAAAAAACATTGCTAGAATTAAGAGGTTTCTGTCTAAACAAGACATGGAAAAACGTATTCATGCATTCATTTTCAGTAGGTTGGATTATTGCAATGGCATCTTTACAGGCCTTAACAAGAAATCTATCAGGCAGCTGCAGCTGATCTAGAACGCTGGAGAGTCCTTACAAACACCAGGAAACTGGACCACATTACACCGGTCATGAAATCACTACACTGACTTCAGTGAGTGAAGGGATAGAGTTTAAAATCTTACTGCTGGTCTACAAAGCACTGAATGGTCTTGGACCAAAATCCCTGCTGGATCTGTTAGTTCCTATGAAGCTCCCAGACCCCTGAGGTTCATCTGGATCTGATTGTTGTGGTTCCAGAACCAGAACCAAGCAAGGTGAGGCAGCGTTCAGTTATTCTGCTCCTCACCGGTGGAACAAACTTCCTGTAGACCTGAGGTCTGCTCCAACTGTCAGCTCCTTTAAAGCAGCACTATGTAACTTTTCCACCTTAAAGGAGACCTATTATGGCATTTAATGTATATTTTAAACAGGCCTTGAATGTCTTAAAAACAATCTAAAGCTTGTTTTTTCTACATAAATCAGAAATCCAGCCTGTGGGCCCTGTCACTAGTTTTACCGCTTCTAACCTCTTTTTCTGTGCTCCATTCTAAGGGAAGGGGGGGGTATGATAATGAGGCTCTGTGCTGATTGGCTCCCTGAATGACGTGAAGCAGGGGAGGAGAATAAACCTCGCTCCGCCAGAGCAGCCCGAGCCTGTAAATAAATCACAACACTGAATTTTCACAGATGGCAACTTTATTGTTAAAAAAATTAAATATGAGTTGTATATAAATAACATTTATGCACTATTTCAGCCGGATCTGCCCGGCGGATGCTGAACGCTGGCCCCGGAGCCACGCCGGGCGCCCAGCATGGCTCCGGGGCGCCCGTTACCGGTGATCAAACCGACAGATTTCGCTGAAAATCTCGGAGGGTGAAGCTGGTCCAGCCTGGGACGTACCCCAGAAATCCCTGCTCCCAAAGCGGCTGGGAACCTGGACAATTTAGTCGGAAACCCCGCTTTGGAAACCAGAAAGTAGGCTGGAGCAGCGCGCATCACTGCAGCTTTAACCAGGGAATCTGACCGGTTCCGACCGGCCGGGGCCGCAGGAACCCGCCTGGACTGGTAGCAGGGACTCCCGGGGACCGACCAGCGGAATTTCAGCCGGATCTGCCCGGCGGATTCTGCGCGCTGGCGCCGCAACGCCACGGCCGGCGCACAGATCGGCTCCGGAGCGCATCCGCGGCGCATCGCCCGTTACCGGGGATCAAACCGACAGATTTGACTGAAAATCTTTGAGGGTGAAGCTGGTCTGACCTGGGACAGACCTCCGAGGACCCAGCTCCCAAACCACCCAGAAAAAGACCTTCCAACAGGTTTAATGAACCTCTGTCATGGTCTGAGGGGTCTGTATCTCCTTCACTGGCACTATGTAACTTTGAGGAGCATGGTAGGAACCCTTCCACACTAAAAAACTACACATTTTTACGGCTTTGACTGCTTTACGGCATACGTCACTTCCCCCTCTTTCCCGATTCGTAGTGGATACAAAGCTGGGCGGGGCCTGGAGTGCAGAGCTCAGCAGAAGCTGGTGTCATGGCCGAAGCAGCGAAAAAACCCAAGAAAATAAAAGTAAAAAAAAAAATAAAAAAAATAAAAATAAAATCGGAGGAGGCGAAAAAAGAAAGCGGGAAAGTAACAAGCTAAATGCCCGGACAAAAAAATAAAAAAAAATAAAAAAATAAAATGCCCGGACAAGAATAAACATTGGCCCGGCGTTCACTCGCTGGCGTGAGCTGAAAGACGAGGAGGGATGTCCGACCGATGGGGATTTATGGGGATAAAACGAGAGACAGTTATGATACAAATGTAAATGTAGAGTTCTATGTTCAATAAAAATCTAAATTAGAATGTTTTCACATCCAAGGGATTCGTCTTGGGTTCTAGTATTTTTCCTGAGAACTGTAGAATTGTGCAGGGCTGATCTGCAAAATATAAGGAATGGGCATTCAGTTATTCACAGGTTATAAAGTATTTTTTTATTTTGTCTGTAAGTATGTTGGACTACTAATTTATAACGAAGTCCCTCTAAAAAACGTGACAGGAAAAAGGTGCAGAGCGTATGAGTTTGTAGGGCACATTATCTCGCTAAAACAACTTAATAAAACCAAGTTTAACTTAGTGTTTTTCAACATCGTCATATTATATTGTTTAGCCAAAAATAGATACATTACCTCTTCGTTATCCATCCTGCAAACGATCGCTGAAAACAGAAAAGTAGTTTTGAAAGTCCGTCCCGTCTTCTCTCATCAAAACAAATGCAGCGACGGGGACAGGATCTTTCCGGCAGTACGCTCTGGTGCTCATGGGAAACGTAGTGTTCTTTCTGTTAAAGCACTACCGCTTTTATCCAAAGGAGCCGCCAAACTCAACAAAAGCTGAAAGTTACATGGTGCTGCTTTAAATCGGGCCTAAAAACATTACTGTTTACTGAAGCGTACTCTTAAATTAAAAACTTACCTGCTGTACTCTACTGCCCTTATTTTTAACAGCTTGTGCTTTTTATTATTTTACCTCTTTTCTTATAATTTTATTTCATTTTATTTGTTATTTACTGTTTAATTTTGTCTTGCCGCTTTTAATGTTGATGTAAAGCACTTTGAATTACCTTGTGTTGAATTGTGCTATACAAATAAACTTGCCTTGCCTTCAGACCGGTTGAGGAACTTCGGGGTCATTTAGACTGAACATTTTTGTCTCCTGCGGTGCTTCTCTCCTCTGCAGGTTCTTCTTCAACTTGTCTGGAGACATTTTCACCAGGTTTTGTTTTCACAGCCTGATTCAGTTAAACTCCCAGTTCTGTTGTGCTGAGGTGTTTATTTCCCTCCTTTTTCCTCGTGTCATCCTTTTCTCAGCTAATGAAAGGTGGCGCCGACCCACGGCTCGGTCTGCCAACTCATGTTGTCTGTTTGTTTGTTGTCTTGGGACGGCTTTGCTGGACTGAAACTTCATATACCGGGAAGCTGGCTAAATGACAAACAAAGAATCTGGAGTCTTTGGTCAACCTTGTATTAAAATGTTCCATCTAAATAAATCTGACCTGGACCTTGTTCTACTCGTTTGATGTTTTTCAGCATCTTTTTAATTTTGTATCTTTTCATCATCAATAACTGACTTTTATGCATCTCTTTGTTGAATTTAATGCTATGTGGTTGTTTTGGTCGTCGTCCGTTTCTTTCTTGACTCTTGTTGCCGTCCCTCTCACATTTCTGTGGTATTTTCGTATTTTCATGCTTATTTCAGATATTTGATCTGTTTTTGTTCATTTGTAGATCCAATTTTTTTGTGTAGAGAGTCTGTGGCTTAAGTTTGTTTGTTTTGTTTTATTGTTTGCACTCGTAAAAAGGAACATTACACAGAGAAAAAAGTTAAGAAAAGATGTGCAGAGAGGTCATAAAAAACCCAAAGGGCTTATAAGCGACTCCCCCCTCCTAAAAACAAGAAAAAATAAAAAACAATAATTCTAAAAACCATATAAGCACAATACATAGGCCTATATAGTATAACCGATAACTCAGTTATACAATACTTCAGAATAGAATTAAATAGCTTAGAAATATATTTGAATAATGGTGAATGAGCAACACAGATATATTAAAAATCTATAAACTTTTTTTCAGCTTTCTTTTGAATGCAGATAATGTTGAGCATGTTTCACTTAGATGTTTTAAACTGTTACGGAAGAGTATTAGGGCCATGCAGGAGAAAAAATATTTAAGAGGGGAAGATTTTTTTTTTATGGTGCACTTCGAGAAAAAAGTCGACATGTCGAGATTAATGTTGAAATACAATTTCAATAATAAAGTCCAAATTTCGAGAATAAAGCAGAAATTTCACCTTTTTTCTCAACATTTCAACTTTATTCACGAAATTTTGACTTTTTTCTCAACATTTCGACTTTTTTCTCGAAATTGTACTTCAACATTAATCTCGAAATTTTGACTTTTATTTTATTTTATTTTTTAGACAAAACTTTATTGAAAATATACAAACTCTCAAAGAGGATAATGGACAAATATCAATTTAAATGCAATATGAAAAGAAATAAAAATAAAAAGTGGGGATTCTTGTAAGGAATACAAAAACAAGGCGCTCTAAGAATTAAAAGGTTCATATGAATAACAAAATAATTTAAGCATTTAAATTCATATAATGGAGCATAGAAAAGGAGAGGAATTATTAAATTAGAATAACAAATAACGAGCAAAGTCTAGACTTATTTTACTTGCATTTTTGTTTTCTACTCTTTTGAGACATGTGAAAAAAATCTGAAAATCATTAATAAAACCCCGGAAGGAGGGTTTACAATTTCTCCATTTGGCACAATGAATATGGTTCTTAGCCAGTAAAAAAATGATATTAATAATATCAGAAACAGAAAATTCCAAATTATCCATGAAGAAAATAATATGGCTTAATTCAAAAGGTGGAACATTATTAATTTTAAAAGATATCCAATTGTGTATGTCTGTCTAGAAACAATGAAACAAAGGACATTGATAAAACAAACGATCCAGTGCTTCTTCATCCTTTTTGCAGAAGGAACATTGATCTACCTCAAATTTAAATTTAAAAAAAAAAAATTCTGCCACAGGATAGACCTTATTCATAATTTTAAAATTTACTTCTTTAACTTTAGGCAAAATAGGCCATTTAATACATTTGGAATGCGCTTTGTTTAATGTACTTTGTCACAAGTTGAGGTCCTTAGTTAGTTTGTGGTTGTTTTACTTCTCCTAGGTAGGTTCACCTGAGACTGTTTGCTCTTCCACGTGATCTGCGTCTGTGATTTCATCGTGTTCATCTCCGGTGTGATAAAGATGATTAATGGAGTGCAGGCGGTAATCCACCTGTGTCTCTACCTGCTGACAGGCAGGACGCCGGATTAAATCTGCGCGCCATCAGGGTTTATCTGTAACCTGCACGTGGATCCTGCAGACTGGCTCAGACCTCAACCTTCAGACTCCACCAAAGTCTGCACAGACCGAGCAAACTCTTTCATATAAATGTGGTTTTAAGGGTTTTAGAAGAGCCTTCTCACAGAGGTCACATGCAGAAAAGCAAAGAGGCACCAACCTTTATTTATTATGTAGAAGTGCAAAGCAAATAATTGTATTTGGTGCCTTCCTGCTTCTATAGGAGGGTCAGTTGCAGCTATGTGCTTCCAATCAGCTACACTTGATTAAGTAGCTATCAGCAGCTTACACACCTCTACAAAAGCAAACTTGAGGTGTTTAACACACCTCCAAGGAGCAAAGAAATCAGCAAAGGTATTTTAGAGGCTATTAGAGGCTATATTTGCTGCCCCTCTGGAAAGGTCTACAAGGTCATTTCTGATTAGCAGTTCTGTGTGCCACAGGTAGGAACAACCCATATTATTATTATTATTATTATTATTATTATTATTATTATTATTATTATTATTATTATTATTATTATTATTATTATTATTATTATATATAATATTGTATATATTATTAGCATCGATATAATAATAATAATAATAATAATAATAATAATAATAATAATAATAATAATAATAATAATAATAATAGTAATAATAATAATAATAATAATGATAATAATAATAACATAGTAATAATAAATAATACCAATAATGATACATAAATAATAACATAATAATAATAATAATAATAATAATAATAATAATAATAATAATTATTATTATTATTATTGTATTTATTATATATAATATTATATATATATTATTAGCATCGATATAATAATAATAATAATAATAATAATAATAATAATAATAATAATAATAATAATAATAATAATAATAACATAGTAATAATAAATAATACCAATAATGATACATAAATAATAACATAATAATAATAATAATAATAATAATAATAATAATAATAATAATAATAATAATAATAATAATAATAATAATAATAGAAAATTAAAAATAGTAAAAAAATGTACATGAATGTAACTTTCATTTCTTTACTCTTCAATGTAATTATTTTGTACAGCTGTAAAGTAATTATCCAACCCCCCCAGGTTTTCAGATTGTTTTTATCTTAATTTCCTGACAGTATTGGTTTTTTTTTTTAACTAATATTTTTGAATAATTTCCGCAGCAGAGAACTCGAGCTATGAAACCCGCTCAGACACAACCCTGCTGAAGGATGCAGAGCCGGCAGGTCGTGAGGATAACGTGAGGGCTCAAACCCACGTCCCCCCACCGACGTCCCCCTCGTGTGTCTCATGCCTAATCTGACTCCATTGTGCTGACGGAGGTGGAACCAGCTCCAATCCTCTCACTCCCAGGAAGTCTGCATCCGTTAGCCTGATGCCCGGAGAGGAGGGCTGGTCAGAGGTCACGCACGAGTCCCCTGATTGGCTCCCGGGGCGGCCGGGGCCCGTGACGGACAGCAGGTGTTTACATATAGAGCTTCTCAGAGCGGCGGCCGTCTCCTCCTCCGACTCAGCAGCATCACACCTGCGGCACAGGTGAGTAACTGAGCTCATACACACTCCATACCGGCTTCTGCTGGTCTGAAATCAACGGCACTCGAAGGCCGGGAGTCAAGAATAAAGACAGTTATTTAAACTGATAGAATAGAATAGAATAGAATAGAATAGAATAGAATAGAATAGAATAGAATAGAATAGAATAGAATAGAATAGAATAGAATAGAAAGCCTCTATTATCATTATAATGCTATAATGAGATTAGGGAACAGCTCCATAAAAGTGCACACATTTAACGACTATGTAAAAAACAAAATAAGAAACAGGAAATATAAATATATATACACTATGGAAATGAATGAATGAGAGAATATTGCACATAAATGAGTGGAGAATATTGCACATGGATGGCAGAAAGAATATTGCACAGTATGACGTAGCTTAATAGGATAATAATAGGATATCTTGGGTTATAAAAGGAGAAGTTCACCTGCAAGTCAAGAATTAACTTCATTTTGTCATTTATCCGTTACTAGTGAGAAATATAAATAAAACTAGAGAATCCACTAGATTACAAATTGTGCATCGTGTAATAAATTGCTTTGTCAGTGAAACGTTTTCAACATTTCAGATCATTGTGAGTATTTATGCCTGGTGTTATTGAGATTGTCTTAATGGAGAGATTTTGCAGACGTTAGTCGGCGTTGCGTCTCCTGAGGAGAGCTGAAAAGCATCTAGGAGGGTTTTAACCAGATTAAGAAGCTCAGTCCGTTTAAATCTGTTTGTCATCTCAAGAAAGTAAACGAGTGGAAGTAAAAGGACTGTCGGCACTGCTCTGATTCTGTAACTGTTACCAGGACTTGATTTTTTTATTACAGATAAAGTATTTTTGTTAATGTATACTGTTTAGTGGAGCAGTGCCGTCACGGGCCACTAGAGGGCGCCAGAGCTAGTTCATGAAACACTGTGAACTGGTTTCCCTCCCACAGACTCAGACTCAGAGCTTTGCTGAGTTCACCTGCCCTCCTCCTCCTCAGCTCATTCATGTCAACCGAGAGCATCACCATGGAAACTCATCCACCTTCATGTTACATCATGTGTGAGGTTCAGATCCTTCCTGATCTCCTGACGTCCAGACAGTTCCCCTGCAGGACGAACGAAGAGCCAGGACTCCCAGAGTCCTTTGAGAAAAGCTTTTCAGCATCTTTGGCGTATAAATGAGGCACAAAACACCGTTGAGGCCTCGGACCTCCAGTCAAGTCCTCTCACGTCCTGATTTATATCTGGTTCCTCTGCATGCGACCTCCACTTCCAGGAGGCGGGACCAACGGACGAGGAGCATCTCCAGAAGAGTGGGAGTACTGGTGCACGACGGCCGTCAGGGTTGTAGCTCATCCACCCAGCAGCATCATCATTGTCTCCGGAGAGACTCGGAGACTCCAGCAGGTCCAGCAGGGTCCGTCATCCCGGCAGCATAGAGGGTCTGCATTGACGTCACTTCCCCACTGGACCAGCCCCCTTACTCACACTGAGTGGCAAAACATCAGCAAAAACGGCTGCAACTAGTGGAGAAGACGTGATAACAGCCAATTATCGGCTTAAATTAAAGGCAGTTGGACTTGACAGTGACCCGTACAGTTACCCCAAGAACCAGTGGTCCATGGACATTAATATTTGGTACAGTTACCCCAAGAACCAGTGGTCCATGGACATTAATATTTGGTACAGTTACCCCCAAGAACCAGTGGTCCATGGACATAAATATTTGGTACAGTTACCAAGAACCAGTGGTCCATGGATATTAATATTTGGTACAGTTACCAAGAACCAGTGGTCCATGGATATTAATATTTGGTACAGTTACCCCAAGAACCAGTGGTCCATGGACATTAATATTTGGTACAGTTACCCCAAGAACCAGTGGTCCATGGACATTAATATTTGGTACAGTTACCAAGAACCAGTGGTCCATGGATATTAATATTTGGTACAGTTACCAAGAACCAGTGGTCCATGGACATTAATATTTGGTACAGTTACCCCAAGAACCAGTGGTCCATGGACATTAATATTTGGTACAGTTACCAAGAACCAGTGGTTCATGGACATTAATATTTGGTACAGTTACCAAGAACCAGTGGTCCATGGACATTAATATTTGGTACAGTTACCCCAAGAACCAGTGGTCCATGGACATTAATATTTGGTACAGTTACCCCAAGAACCAGTGGTCCATGGACATTAATATTTGGTACAGTTACCAAGAACCAGTGGTCCATGGACATTAATATTTGGTACAGTTACCCCAAGAACCAGTGGTCCATGGACATTAATATTTGGTACAGTTACCCCAAGAACCAGTGGTCCATGGACATTAATATTTGGTACAGTTACCAAGAACCAGTGGTCCATGGACATTAATATTTGGTACAGTTACCCCAAGAACCAGTGGTCCATGGACATTAATATTTGGTACAGTTACCAAGAACCAGTGGTCCATGGACATTAATATTTGGTACAGTTACCAAGAACCAGTGGTCCATGGACATTAATATTTGGCCACAAATCCAGTTTCCTGATATTTATATGTATTTAATTTCTACGCCGGGGAAATACACGAAGCAAAGCTTGAAGGCTTACAAAAGTCTTGACGCTTGGTCCGACTTCAAGGCAGGATTTGTTGGTGAAATTAAAGTGATGAGGATACCCAACTTTATGATTTGACCGTTTAACGTTAGCTACCCAAAAATCCAACATTACCTGATACAAAATGGGAACCGCAAATCCACGTTTCGGTGCCTGGAATCCAGTTGTTTCTTAGAATTGCAGCGATCCATTTGTCTCTCTTAAGCTTATCTTTTTTTCTGCCACTCAGTGGGCGAAACCCACTGTAAAGTCGCATGTGTGACGTCATGCACATTCCCTCTATTCGCTGACACCGGTTCCCCTTTTCCTCCTGAGACCGAGTGCAGCCAAACCTAGAGTTCATGACCGGTGCATTTCGCCGTCGTCATGGAGACCCCAGAACTAATGATGGGGAAGACCGGGCCAACTAAAGCCACTGAACCTCCAGGCCTACAGGAGACAAAGACACATTTTGTCCTGCTTCAAACGCCGTTACGGATGTAAGATAAGAGGCTGCTTCCTGCCACATATAGAACCATCGCCGGCTGACCTCGGCGCTCCTGCAGCTACTAACGACAGCTCTTTCCTCATTGGTCAGAAACTGAGATGATGAGGTGTTTATTTTTGTCTCGTTCTTCTCCTCAGGCACCTCTGAGCAGCGTCCTCCAATCAACTTCAGCATGAGCCCGAAAAACGTCATTTTCAAGAAGACATGCAAAGACAAGTCGGTGAGTGATTCCTCTCCGACGACGCACAGATGTGGCGTCCCGCTGTGACCTCTGAACCCTTCACATGTTCACATTCAGGGCGGTAAAACGTGGTTTTAAAACACTGGTGAATCATTATGATGAAAGCTTTTTCATTCACCTGCTCCGTCATTGTCATTAAATTAGAGACCAAACTACCGAAGCACATGATACCAGACTCAGTTGAATATCTAGACATCACGTCCAAAACGTCTTGTTTGTTTGTAACGCCAGACTGTTAATATGTTTATTTCTGCTGTAAAGCTGAACATTTTATCCTGAAAGTTAACACACTGTTGGATCCAGACCCTAGTGGTCATTAGTAGAACTGCAGGTCTGCATCTGGAGCCTAGTGGTCAGTAGAGGCACTGCAGGTATGGATCCAGACCCTAGTGGTCGGTAGTAGAACTGTAGGTCTGGTTTAAGACTCTAGTGGTCAGTAGTGGACCTGCAGGTCTGTATCATTGTTATTATTTTACACATGAGCAGGGTTGGAGGGGAATTTAAATATCTTGATTCTGAAGGTTTTCCAATTTGCTCATTCATGCTCCCTCAAAGCTCAGATAAATATTTCTGGGGGGGAAATCGCCAACACATTTTTGTGTCATCAACAACAAACTGGTCGGACAAGCTATTTCTCGATTCCCTGAGAAAAGTACTGATCCGAGACTTCAGCAGCTTTTACACAGAAAAAGTGGAAGGAGAATGGTCGCCTGACGGCTCGTCTCTGTGCAGAGCTCTGCACAGAGATTGTATGTCAGATAAAACGTCCTAATACCGTATCGGCCCGAATATAAGACGACCCTGTTTATAAGCCGACCCCCTCTTTTTCAAGACTTAAGTTTGAAAAATGGCAAATTAAATTTTTATACAGAAAATAATTACAGTACATCTGAAAAAAATTATTATAACAATATATTTGAGAGAAAAAGCATGTTATTTTGTCTCATTCAAATCATCATCTTGAAGTTTGCGTCATAACTTCTCCTCAGCTGCCGGTTTACCTGCCGATCTTCCACCCACTTTTCTCCAGATTGTCGCTACGTTTCTCCCTTTTCTGTTATCTCTTCTCTTATTTTCTTATCTTTTCTTTCTTACCGCTATTTTTATTTTTCTTCTTCGTGATGGGGGTTGGCTTTGGCCTGGGGAGTTAAATTCAGCATTTAAAGATATCTGGCGCCATCTAGCGTTGTGAATGGGTATAATGTCTAGACCCCGAATGGAAGACGACCCCCACTTTTTTCTTATTTCAATGCAGAAAACACTGTCTTATATTCGGGCCAATACGGTAGATGTTTAACTGTATTTTCTGACTGATCCTGAAAGGTCAGCGACTCCCGTCTGCTAATGTTCTGAATATCCAAGCTCAGGTCGAGGCCGCTGGGCTTTTCCTGGGAAGGTCTGGGTCATGAGTTCGGTTCTGTTCAGGCTGTGAAAGAATGTTCAACCTGAAGCTGCATGTCTCTCTCGGCGTTTAACGGCATCTCTGTTGTGCTGCAGGTCGGAGTGTTTATGGGGAAGAGAGACTTTGTGGATAACGTGGACTCTGTGGATCCAGTGGGTGAGTTTCAGAAACGCTGCAGCATCAGGACCGGTGGACTCTGACCAATTCATTGGCTTTGGGGAAAAAGCCATGTAAGACTATAAACTTGAAACTAGGTGGGGCATAACGGTATATTTACAGTGCTGATGAGTGTGGATCAGACAAAGATTCAGAGAAACAGAAACAGAAACCTGAAACTTTGAATAATTTAACCAAAACCAAGACCAGAAAGAAACCAAAGACCCACCGAAACAGAAAGGAGGCAAGGCAAGTTTATTTGTATAGGAAAATTCAACACAAGGTAATTCAAAGTGCTTTACATCAACATTAAAAGTGGCAAGACACAATTAAACAGTAAATAACAAATAAAATGAGATAACATGATAAGAAAAGAGGTAAAATAATAAAAAGCACAAGTTGTTAAATAGTAAGGGCAGTAGAGTACAGCAGGTACATCTCATTCTTACAATGGCAAGAATTACGTTTCTATACGGTCAAAACGTACAAAGACCGGTTTAAACACATTATTACAAAAGTAATCTGTAACAATTCGTACAGTGAATTAAACCAATTTGACAATTCTGGCAAGAAAGAAAGAATATCAGAGAGTGAAGATGCAAAGTGAGAGGTGGACTGGCAGAAACCAGGCAAAACCAGACGGTCTAAACACACAGCAGACAAGTTGACAGTCTGAGGACCGTGCATTGTTTATTTCAAATAATTTTATTTTTGGTTTAAAATGTTTAAAATGTGGGTGGTGCTCGGTGAGTATGGAGTCCGGGGCCCTCTATTAAGGGCTGTCCGGTCTCTGTATGATCGGAGCAGGAGTTTGGCTCGCATTGCCGGCAGTAGATCAGACTTGTTCCCGGTGCATGTTGGACTCCGGCAGGGCTGCCCTTTGTCACCGGTTCTGTTCATTATTTTTATGGACAGGATTTCTAGGCGCAGCCAGGGGCAAGAGGGGATCCGGTTTGGGAACCACAGGATTTCGTCTCTGCTTTTTGCGGATGACGTTGTCCTGTTGGCTTCATCGGACCGGGACCTTCAGCATGTGCTGGGGCGGTTTGAGGCCGAGTCAGGGATGAGAATCAGCACCTCCAAGACCGAGGCCATGGTTCTCCACCGGGAAAGGGTGGTGTGCCTTCTCCAGGTGGGTGGAGAAGTCCTGCCTCAGGTGGAGGAGTTCAAGTATCTCAGGATCTTGTTCACGAGTGAGGGAACGATGGAGCGTGAGATTGACAGACGGATCGGTGCAGCGTCCGCAGTTATGCGGTCGATGTACTGGACCGTCGTGGTGAAGAAGGAGCTGAGTCGAAAGAAGAAGCTCTCGATTTACCGGTCAATCTACCCACCTACCCTCACCTATGGTCATGAACTTTGGGTAGTGACCGAAAGGACAAGATCGCGGATACAAGCGGCCGAGATGATTTTCCTCCGCAGGGTGACTCGACGCTCCCTTAGAGATAGGGTGAGGAGTTCGGTCACCCATTTTTTTGTGTCCAGGTCAGTGTTTGACTCTGTCTGAGGCTCAAGCTGGACCTCCAGGGTCTGATTAGTGACTTGTTTCGGTTCTGCGTGCAGAAACGTTTAAACTAAAGGCTCATGTTTTTGTTCGCCACTAGATGGCGTCGTCCTCGTTGATCCTGAGGCTTTGGCGGGAAGGAAAGGTCAGTACCAAAACACATCAACCTGACTGGTCCCCAGAAGGGTTTCACTGAAAACAAGCTAACCAACTGACTAAAGTAACGTTTTTAAAATAAGAAAACTGTCTTCTCTATCCTGCAGTGTTCGTCACCTTGTCCTGCATCTTCCGCTACGGCCGAGACGACATGGACGTGATGGGAATCGCCTTCCGTCGGGAGCTGTTCCTGTCCACCCGGCAGGTGTACCCGCCTCTGCAGGACCGGGAGAAGGGCGTCCACACCAGGATCCAGGCCAAGCTCCTGCGCAAGCTGGGAAATAACGCCTACCCGTTCTTCTTCGAGGTGAATCGCGGCAGGGCGGCTGATCAGTTCTGCGGTTACTGAAGGGAAATGGACAGAAAGAGAGGGAACATGTTTATTCCACAATAACATGTAGAAAAGCTACAGAAAATGATTTAACCTAAGAAAACATTAGTTCGGAAAGAGAAAACATGTACATTGTTTTTCTTTGCAAAAATTGCCCTAAACTTTTTTTCTTTTGTCCCTCCTTCCCTTCGCTAGTTTCCCGACAACCTGCCTTGCTCTGTGGCACTCCAGCCAGCGACCCACGATGAGGGCAAGGTGAGATCCTGAGAGATGAATCCACTGTGGTGTTGGAGCTAAAGGCAGCTAGAGGCAACTAGAGGCAGCTAGAGGAAACTACAGGTAGCTAGAGGCAGCTAGAGGAAACTAGGGGCAACTAGAGGCAGCTAGAGGAAACTAGAGGCACCAAGAGTCAACTAGAGGAAACTACAGGTAGCTAGAGTCAGCTAGAGGCAGCTGGAGGTAGCTGGAGGAAGATGGAAGCAACTACAGGCAGTGAGAGGAAACTAGAGTCAACTACAGGAAACTAGAGGCAGCTAGAGTCAACTACAGGCAGCTAGAGTCAATTACAGGCAGCTAGAGTCAATTACAGGCAGCTAGGGGAAACTAGGTGCAGCTAGAGTCAACTAGAGTCAATTACAGGCAGCTAGAGGAAACTAGGTGCAGCTAGAGGCAACTAGAGGCAGCTAGAGTCAACTAGAGGCAGCTAGGGGAAACTAGGTGCAGCTAGAGTAAACTAGAGGCAGCTAGAGTCAACTAGAGGCAGCTAGAGTCAATTACAGGCAGCTAAGGGAAACTAGGTGCAGCTAGAGTCAACTAGAGTCAATTACAGGCAGCTAGAGGAAACTAGGTGCAGCTAGAGGCAACTAGAGGCAGCTAGAGGCAGCTAGAGTCAATTACAGGCAGCTAGGGGAAACTAGGTGCAGCTAGAGTCAACTATAGGCAGCTAGAGGCAACTAGAGGCAGCTAGGGGAAACTAGGTGCAGCTAGAGTCAACTAGAGGCAGCTAGAGGCAACTAGAGGCAGCTAGAGTCAATTACAGGCAGCTAGGGGAAACTAGGTGCAGCTAGAGTCAACTAGAGGCAGCTAGAGGCAACTAGAGGCAGCTAGGGGAAACTAGGTGCAGCTAGAGTCAACTAGAGGCAGCTAGAGGCAACTAGAGGCAGCTAGAGTCAATTACAGGCAGCTAGGGGAAACTAGGTGCAGCTAGAGTCAACTATAGGCAGCTAGAGTCAATTACAGGCAGCTAGGGGAAACTAGAGGCAGCTAGAGTCAACTAGAGGCAGCTAGAGGCAACTAGAGGCAGCTAGAGTCAATTACAGGCAGCTAGGGGAAACTAGGTGCAGCTAGAGTCAACTAGAGGCAGCTAGAGTCAACTAGGTGCAGCTAGAGTCAACTAGAGGCAGCTAGAGTCAATTACAGGCAGCTAGAGGAAACTAGGTGCAGCTAGAGGCAACTAGAGGCAGCTAGAGTCAACTAGAGGTAACTAGAACAAATTACAGGTAGCTAGAGGAAACTAGGTGCAGCTAGGGTCAACTACAGGCAGCTAGAGTCAACTAGAGGTAACTAGAACAAATTACAGGTAGCTAGAGGAAACTAGGTGCAGCTAGGGTCAACTACAGGCAGCTAGAGTCAACTAGAGGTAACTAGAACAAATTACAGGTAGCTAGAGGAAACTAGGTGCAGCTAGAGACAGCTAGAGTCAACTAGAGCAACTAGAGGAAACTACAGTAAACTACAGGCAGCTAGAGGCAACTAGAAGAAACTAGAGGTAGCTAGAGTCAGCTAGAGTCAACTAGAGCAACTAGAGGCAACTAGAGGTAGCTAGAGTCAGCTAGAGGCAGCTGGAGGCAGCTAGATGAAACTAGAGACAACTATAGGAAGCTAGAGGTCGCTAGAGGCAGCTAAAGGAAACTAGAGGCAGCTAGAGTAAACTAGAGGAAGATGGAAGCAACTAGAGGCAGTGAGAGGAAACTAGAGTCAACTAGAGTAAACTATAGGCAGCTAGAGTCAACTACAGGCAGCTATAGGCAACTAGAGGCAGCTAGAGGCAACTAGTGGCAGCTAGAGGCCAAACATGTCAACTTCAGGTTTAACTGTGTGACTGTGTGACGGCTTAAAAGTGCTTCACCAGAGCACATTGTTACCATGGTAACTTGTGATGGAAATCTGCTTAGTTCGGCATGTATCATGCTGATCTTTCAATGTTTCGGGACGATTAAGCATCTCCAGAGCTGCAGCTGAAACAATGAGACAAAACTGGACATGCTCCTAAACCCTAGTCTGTTCATGATGATCTTCATTCTTCTTCTGCAGCAATGTGCTGTGGAGTTCGAGATCAAAGCGTTCAGCGCTGAGAGCCAAGACGCAAAAGTCCGCAAGCGGTGAGTCTCAGCCGTCCCTTATTGATGCCTGAAAGTTTGCATCGAGGCGGAAAACGAGTCAGATTTTTTTTTGATAACCGCTGCATTTGTGTTCTCTGGTTCGTCCTACAGGAGCACGGTGAAGCTGATGCTCAGGAAGGTTCAGTACGCCACGGAGGACCAAGGAACGCCGCCCTCTGTTGAACTCACCAAGGACTTCGTCATGTCGGACAAACCGCTGCACGTCAAGGCCAGTCTGGACAAAGAGGTGAGTCGGAAGAGGTGGGAAGATGCGTCCCGATTCGGTGTTGTTTGATCTTGCTGGATGGAACTCTACAAAGCTGAACCATGTGACACTAATAACTAGTGTAGTCCCAATCGGGTCCAATCACTTCATTTTCAAAACATCGGTATCCACCAAAAAAGACAAATATATATATATATATATATATATATATATATATATATATATATATATATATATATATATATATATATATATTAATTATTAAATCGTTTTATAATTGTATTAACAATACAGACAGTTGTGTGTTTATTACAAGATATTGCTTTTGGATATTGCTTTTCCACTAGCGGCTGGAAGTGACCTTTTTCCTGGAGGGGGAAAGAAGCCTGGCTAACAGAAAGCTAACAGCAGCTAGCCTACCCTCAGATAAACGGAGAAAATGTCTGAAAGTTTTAAAAGGAAAGAAAAGCTTTTGGAGAAAAGTGACTGTAGTGTTATGTAAATGATTATCCGTCACTCATTAATCATCTTTTGGTCCACTTTATTGACTCTCGGTGACAACACAACACAGGGATGACGGACTGCCATTTTGCGGGCTGGTGTTACCGTCTAAAGGGTCCGTCTCTGAACAACCACAATTGGTTCCTACGGACAATAAAATAAACTTTTTTTTACTTAATACATTGCCAAAATGTATCTGATCGGGAAAAAGTATCGGAATTGTATCAGGAGCCAAAAATAGTGATCGGATCGGGAAAAATCGGGGTCGACTGATACTCAAACTCAAGTGATCGGGATTCGGATCGGGAACTAAAAAATCCTGACGGGACAACCCTACTAATAACCTTTTATAATTAAACGTTATTTCTTTCAGCTTTACTACCACGGGGAAACCATCGTTGTTCACGTTAATGTTGAGAACAACTCCAACAAAAACATCAAGAACATCGTCGTATCAGGTAGGTACGATGCTGACCCGTGGAGCCACGAACAAACCCATCTCAGAGGGGGCTCATCAGTGTCTCACCGTCTTGTCTCCTCCAGTTGACCAAGTCGCCAACGTCGTGTTGTACTCCAATGACAACTATGTGAAATGTGTGGACTTGGAGGAGTCTGGGTAAGTTTCAGCACACGCCAACACAACTTTCTAGTTTATGAAGTCTCTCCTCCCACAGTCCAAAACCTGCAAGTCGAGTTGATCGATGACTCTAAACTGGCTGCATTTTCCAGCCGTAACCCCAAGAAGACCCCCAGGTCCTCGTCTTTGCAGACTAAAGTTAAAACAAGGCTTTTGAGTCTCGGACCGAACACTGTCCATGGTCCAGGGCTGCGATGTCTCGGCCACACCGACCGAACCTAGCGGTATTTGTTTATGCGGGGTCTGCAGTAGGGCAGGGCAATATGGCCCAAAATATCTATCATGATATATATTTGAAAATTTGAGTTAACGATATAACTGACGTTATAATTGACGCGAGACAAAGTACAACTCCAAATCCCAACAATTTAACAGTGCAAATGCAAATTCCTCGCTGACAGTTTAACCAAGAGGCATTTCCAGTGGAAATGGGCCGACATATCCTGAGCATGAACCAGATAACATCCACAAAACCTAAAAAGAGTTGCTTTGCAAGATAAAATGCAGTCTTTCCACAATCCGAATGGGCATCACATCCCTGGCTAAACAACGTGTCACTGCATTAATTAGTTCCCCCCAGCGTTTTCTAATTTTTCTCATAAGGCGTGCAGCTATTCAAAGCTACGCCGATTGTTCGGTGAGTCAGCTTCTCTGGTCTCACCACCGCGCTAGTTGAGGTGGACGCCTCTTCTCGTGCTTTAACAGCTTTGTTGTACTTCAACTTTTGCTTCATATAATGAAATAGATCTGTGGTGTTTCTTCCTTGCATGTTCTACAAAAAATTGTTGGGTATCTGACTGGCAAAAACCAAACCACCTCCGCACCACTGAAGTCGCACCATTTTTCTGGTTCATTTGTTTCATTCAACGATCCGCTTTCGCCCTTATCATTTTCTGTCGCCGCCATGCTTTTTCCGCCTTGTGCATATGAGCGTATGAAAACAAAGACACTGTGCATTTTTCCCATATTCCATCGTGATATTTCCTTTTCTTGTCATTGCCTAACATTGTATTACTGTGAAAGGTATAACAATAGTCTGTAGCTCGCTTGCCACTTGGTTAGACATTTCTCTATCCGTACTGACAACGGGCCACGCCTCTCCATTCCTGCAACTACCTGAACGATTCCATCGGTCGTTGTTGCGCCTCTGTTACCTGTACTGGCCTCTGCTACATCTCTGTTACCACCTTCCAGAGGTGCGACATAAGTCTTCCGCTATCACAGACTGATGGGTGGGAAAACCTGGATCTCCATGATTATGACTGCACAGATACAGATCATTCAAATGTATAATATAATTTAAGAAAAGAATACTGCTCCGTTATTTCCATAATTCAGTGGTCTGGCATCTAAACCTGTCTAATTGACCCTTTGTCCGCCTTCTGATTGGTCCCTGACTGACCAATCAGAAACATAATTCTCCATTGCTGCATCCAGGTCAGAATATCCGGTTGGACCAAACAGCCGTCTCTCTCGTTCATATCAATGGAAAAAGCCTAGTTTTTACTGGCATTTCTGGATATCAACATTTTAATCACCGGATCATTTTCTTAAAACTTTGTATTAGTAAAAAGGTACACTTGCAGTGCAGCGAGGGAGCAGCGTATTTTTTATCCCCAAACTGGCAGAAATCCGATCCGTACTCAAAACAAAGTCGGCTCTGCAGCAGCTACAACCCGTAGCTACAACCGTGAAAGCCTTTTATTTATTTATTTATTTATCTTCAACTGGTTAAGCGGTGTGCTTGGGGCGCTTGTAAAAGTGACACCCGCTACCCAGAGAGAATCACAGTAATACATTTCATCCTAAAACCAACAGTAAATTTGGATAAATCTACGTGGACGGCCGCACCTTCCACCGTGTTATCAGATAAACTCATCAAAAGATTTTGTTTTTGCAGAAAAAGTCCTTTTTATTTATATGTAGTTGCTGTTGATTTTCTTTGGTACAATAATTGAAAGTAAAGTGATGTAAAACCCTGTTTTTACAGTGGAAGTGGAGGGGAGAGATGACAGTTTTGTCCGACCTAGCAACAGGGGCGACCTAGCAACGGGGGCGGGGCTTGACAAAGGGTCAATTGTTGATGCTGTTAAGCCGAGATAGGCCAGTTTGAGCAACATTTATCTTTTTCTTATTTATTTACTTTTTTCTTTCTTTCTCTCATATATATATATATGTATATTTATTTATTTTGTTTTAGTAGACAAAATAAGCTTTGGCTTCAGTCTACACCTTTTGGTCCTTGCTTGATCTACATGCAAAAACTTTGTATTGATTACTAACTTCTACAACGTGACCAAATAAACATATCAAATCAAAATCAAATCAAATCAATTGTGCATCTGAAGGGGAGCGATAGTTTGAACTTCTTAAAACAAAGTATTACAATCTTGGTTAAATATTAAACCAGCCGTGGAGGACGAAACACTGAAGGAAACCTTTGTTCCTTTTATTATTCGAACCTCAACACTTTATAAGATGCTCCACTTTAGTCTCCACAGGTTTTTACATAAACACAACAGAAATATGATCCGATCCACTGAGGTCCACAGGATATGCCAACCCACCATCACTCATAATCCCCTATGATCATGGAGAGCAGGAAGGTGCACATAAGTCTCATCAACCCCAACCCAAACACACCCAATAACAAGTAGGCTTGGTAAGTGTGACCTTTGAACCCTCCGACCGGACTGCCCCACTAACATCAGCCTCCACGTGGAGGTTACTTAATCAGAGTCTCAATACTCATAAAACCTTCAGGGATCAAAGGAATTTATTTTAGATTATTTGATTGGTTATCATTGTTTATCTAGTCACGGCGAAACTTCCTCTGGGTTCGTGATCATGGCGCTGGAATGAGAAGGAACCTGCTGGTTTCATGAGGCCCCGCCCTCGGGGATTACCAGACACCATGCCTTCATGCCGCTCTTAGTTCCTTGATCATCGTCAGACAGCAGCATTCAGCTCTTCCACTGTCGAAGGACGACAGCTGAACTTGAAAATAAACCTTCAGAGAGAAGATGGCCTGCCGGTCTCAAGTCGATCTGCAGTGTCCGGTGTGCCAGGGTTATGTCCTACATGTCCTAAACAGAAAAATATCGGGTCGCCGGTGCTTTTGTTATGACATTTTATCTTCTCTTCCCGGGCTTTGGAGGCGTGTCATTTAAGCAGGACTGAAGGAGGAGGGGTTTCCCGTAAGCTCCTCCAACCCAGCCTTTAAATAGCTTCTCGGAAAAACCGCAGAAATGTCTTGAAGTGTTTCCTGTATGACTTGATCAGCGTGTCACATGCTGGGGATTCTTTTATTATTAGTTTTGGCTTTGATTTATGAGCGGGATTCTCGCTGATGAGGATTTGCTGCCAGGTTTCGATCACTGTCCTGGTGCCCGACCCGGTTTCAGCTGACTAGAATATTCTGGCAGATGGAAGAGCTTGTGCTCGTTTCAGCTGAACAGTCCCACATCATGGTGCCTCCGCCTCCGTGCCTGACAGCAGGTACGGCGGGATTCCCCCAAAGTGCCGGGCGTTAAAGGTGGAGGAAGTATTTGCTATTGTTCAAGAACACGCCCCTTGACTAGAGTTCCTATAACTATCATCTAATTTCCTTGAAACAAGTTTTCTCCGTCCTTTCTTAGAAATGAGCGTTTGCAGCGTAGATTTCAATTCAATTCAGTTTTATTTATAAAGCGTCTTTTACAACAGAAGTGAAAAACCTTAAGCCAAACACTGGCAAGAAAAAACTTTTGGAGGGAAGAAACCTGGACCAGGACCTGGATCATAAGCGGGGGCCCTCCTGCCGGAGGCCAGCTGGGCAGAGCAGGAAAAGAGAGAACAGACAGAGAGAATGAAGAACAGAGAATGGAGAGACACAGACACAATGGCTAGCTGGTGCAGTAGTGGGATGATCAGGGGGGACTGCAGGTCAGCATGCAGCTCTTGAAGCTCTGGCCTGCAAACATGCACAAAAGAGAAAAGGAAGGGGGGGGGCAACTACAAGAACAATGGGGAACAATGATGGTTATGAGATACTTATAATTAATAACTGAGAAAGGAAAGAAAAGGGAGGGGTGATGGGCACCGCTCAGTGGATCATGTTGGTGCCCCCCTGCAGCGCAGCTCTATAGCAGCATATCCAGGATGAAGCTTTGGTTCAGACCAGCTGCTCTAGTCTGGTAGAACTGGCCCTAAAACACTAGAGTTTACACTAAAAATAGGCTTTACTAAACAGATTCAGTTTCAGGAACTAGTCTCAGATGTGTCCAGTGGGCGTGTCTGAGCTAGGCGTGTTACGGTGGAGATGCCAATCAGCTGTCAGCGATAACTGACCAAACAAATTCCAGTGACCAAGAACGAAGCAAAAGGATGAAACCGGCTCTGAGCTCATTCCTCATTCTTATTTAAGGGAATAATATATATAATTTAGGGCTGTCAGTTTAGAGCGTTAATTAGATTAATTAATTACACTGCTAATTAACGCGTTATGAAAATTAATGGAATTAATTGAGTGGCAAAATGCGCAAGCATTTGAAATTTGGCCCATTGAGGGACCCGTAGGCCACTTGGCAGTGGCAGGTCACTTCCCTCCTGCTGCTAGGCAAACTAACAAAGTAGGGTGACCTACGTGGACGCGACTCAGGGGAGCGAGGCCAGCAAATCTTTGCATTACATTTTGTAAAAAAGAATTTTCCTATCACCAGAGCTGCTCCAGCCTGATTTATCATTTAAAGGCTAAAAATGTCCGGACAAGTTCCACTGTAAACGTTACAGGTACTAGAACGTGAATTGCTGTATTGAGTCTTAATTTTGAATTGAGAGTCCGCCTTTTTTTTTTTAAGTGCCTTTTTGAGACTCAGCCTTATTTTATTTCTGAATTTTATTTATTTAACTGTGTTTGTATTGCATTTTTGAATAATGCCCCTGGCCTAATTGGTTTGCTAATGTGCTTGAGATTTTTTCTTTTGAATTTCATTTATGAAACACACTTCACCAATAAAAATTATCTTCTTAGTGTATTCAATTGATTAGTCATGCACTGTAATTTTGCAATGTCCTAGAATTCGAATTCTTTATTTGGGAACCTTTAGCAGATATGAGATAAAACTGTGATTAATTAGATTAATTAATTATAAATCCTGTAATTAATTAGATTCATTTATTTAATCGCCTGACAGCACTAATATAATTGATGGTTAATAAGCTGTAAATGGTTAGGATAACTCCATGAAATGTGTGTGGAGATAAAGATGGGGGCCGGGCCTCTGATCCGGGTTTGCATGTCCCTCTCAGGGACTCGGTGTCGCCCGGGGCGTCGCTGGAGAAGGTCTACAAGCTGCTGCCCCTGCTGGCCAACAACAGGGAGAGGCGGGGCATCGTTCTGGATGGAAAACTGAAGCACGAGGACACCAACCTGGCGTCGTCGAGCATGTGAGCAGCCTGTCAGCCGATGGAACCTCCTGAAACCCTCCGGGTTCTCGATGTTCACGCTTTGTCTTCTCTCTCAGGATCAAGGAGGGCGTCCTGAAGGAGGTGATGGGAATCATCGTCTCGTACAGAGTCATGGTGAAGCTCATCATCGGCGGGTCAGTATCAGGGTGCATCTGTGTGTGAACTTGTCTCGTCCTGAGAGTTGAACCCAACTAATGTGTGATATAAGTGACATCAGCCCTCAGTAAGGACCGTTTATCATCCCGTTGTCATGGAAACCGACTCCTAAAACAGAAAGTTACTGATTACTTTCTCCAGATGATGATTGCAGTCGCATCACGGGATGATGATCTTTCATTATTTGAACCATCACCATGAGACTCGCCCCCAGAATGCATTTCACCTCAGCCGGTGGAAGTAATGGTTAAGAACAGGAAGTAAAAACCTTTATGTGTAGTTTTAAAATCTTTTCAAAAATTGTTCCTGTAACTTAAAGTTTGTGGTTATTAAGATGATGGATTGGGCACAGAAACATCATATAAAGTTATAAACACTGTTGCTGGGAGTCATATTGAGCCTTTTTCAGTCAAATTGAAAAAAAAAACTGTCTCTTCCTTGTTGTTCCTTGTTGTTGTATATATGAGTGAAATAAACTTAAACTAAACTAAACTAAAACTATATTCATGTTCAGAGGTTATTTTATTCCCAAATAGGTATTGGGAATATATATATATATATATATATATATATATATATATATATATATATATATATATATATATATATATATATATATATATATATATAAAAGTTAAGTAAGTGTGCTGAAAATAAACATTTGATCACATTTAGGTTCAAACTTAGAAATATGTTTGATGGTTAAATCTGAATTTTAAATGTGTTAAATGTTAAAACTTAAATGTAAAGTCTTAATAAAAATAACTATTTATTAAACATATTTCTACGTTAAAAAATATCTTCGTAAATTGTGACTTTGAAAACTTCCCACAACCTTTTTAAAGATAGTTTGAAAGTAAAGTCTGGTCCGATTTCCTGGAAGTCAGATCAGAACCAGCCACACAAAGAAAATAACACAACTAAGGAAACAAAACAAAAGAACTAAAACAAGAACACATGAGTTGAACTGTCCTCTGATTTAGTTTGATAATTGTTCTTTAATTATCCACGATCTGACCTCCATGTTTGTCTCCTACATGCCTGCAGGATGATGGGCTCCAGGTGAGTTTACATCCAATACTTCCATGACTGTCATCACTTTGGAGAACAACTTTTTCATTTCATGTAGAACAATCTACTTTGACTGAAAACTTTTTTAAAGGAAAAACAGTTCTTTTATGTTTATGATGAAAAAACTGCAGTTTCTGTAATATTTGTAATACATTACAAGTCCAACAATTCTGTTCTTCAGTACTATCAGAAAACTTGAAAACAATAGAAAAGAAAACGTTGCAATCCTTTTATAAAGTATTATTGCCAACTGATCAACATTGGAATCGTTATTTACCCCCTCCCCCTTCTGTTTCTTACTACCTGTTAAAATTATACAGTAAAATACAGTCATTTATTATTATTTTAAAGAGTGCTGATTGTGATTTATGGTGAACTGCAGGACATCACAGCAGGACCGTCCCTTTTATATTATTTTACAGTATCTACTACAATGCTACTGTTTATCTAGTCTACAAATTTACTCTAAAACACTTTAGCTCCCTGGCTAATCTCAGGCTGGTGTAATTATATGGTAGTTAAGAACAATAAGCTTTTATTACCCCACTCTTGTGTAGTTTTATGAGTTGTGCTATACAGGCCTGTCTCAGAAAATTAGAATATTGTGATAAAGTTCTTTATTTTCTGTAATGCAATTAAAAAAACAAAAATGTCATACATTCTGGATTCATTACAAATCAACTGAAATATTGCAAGCCTTTTTATTATTTTAATATTGCTGATTATGGCTTACAGTTTAAGATTAAGATTCACAGAATATTCTAATTTTTTTAGATAGGATATTTGAGTTTTCTTAAGCTGTAAGCCAGGGGTCACCAACCCTGGTCCTCGAGGGCCGGTGTCCCTGCAGGTTTTAGATGTTTCCCTGCTTCATTGCACCATGATACAAGTGATTGTGTCATCAACAGAACTATCCAGACTTTGATGACAAGCTGGTGACGATGATTAATTAGAATCAGGTGTGTTAAAGCAGAGAAACATCTAAAACATGCAGGACACCGGCCCTCGAGGACCAGGGTTGATGACCCCTGCTGTAAGCCATGATCAGCAATATAAAAATAATAAAAGGCTTGCAATATTTCAGTAGATTTGTAATGAATCCAGAATGTATGACATTTTTTCTGTAATTGCATTACAGAAAATCACAATATTCTAATTTTCTGAGACAGTCCTGTAATGTAAATCCAGAGTTCAGGAATATAAGTCTCCTGGGAACAAAGACAGATCCATTTCGCTCTCTTGAAGCGTAAAACCACGGTTACCCCATGAAAGATGCTTCTGAACGTGTTTGTTTGTGCGTTTCAGCGAGGTGGGCCTGGAGGTTCCCTTCAGACTGATGCACCCCAAACCTGACGCAGGTAGGAGGTTATTTTCTCCGTCGAGGCTCCCTCTGATCATATTCATGTTTCTGAGCTTTTCTTTTACCCATCATGCACTTACCCCTCCATTAAAGCCTACTCACACATCCATCTTCTCTCTTTCTGCTGCCGACAGTGAAGGACAGGTAAATATACTCTGGCTGCATGGTCTGACTGAATGCATGAGACGGAGCTTTGAGGACAGGTCGATGGCAGATTTGCTGAGACTGGATATTTTTGTTCCCGGTGTTGCTTTTGTCCACTTTGTCTGGGGACAGTATTACATTTTAGCATCTTCTATCACTGCATCAGCTCTTTCTGAGGCCATCATTCCTCTGACGGCTCCTGCTCGTGTCCTCTCGTCACCGTCGGCAGTATCAGCTTTTCCTGATTGCTGACGTCCTGTGTCTTTATGTCTTTATGTCCACCGAGTGCAGAGTTGTGCAAGTTCCTACTTCTCATGAACTAGTTCAAAGTTCAGTTCATATAGTTTAAAAATGAATAGTTCACCTTCATAGTTTACCATTTTCATTTTGAACTAGTTCAAATTCAGTTCATTTCATTATTTTTAGGTGAGAAGTACGAATGAAACGCCCCCCCTACAATCACTGTATACAATCATGTATTGTCCTAGTGGCTTTTCAACTTTACTCAGAGGCTGTAAATCTCCAACAATGTAGTCCATTATCAGTTTGTCTACCTGTTGCTGGGAAATCAAACCCCTGAAAGTGCAGCAGTGACTGGGGTCGTTTGGGGCTGTTGGGTCTTCTTGGTCTTTCCTGATCACTTTGTTTGATCGTCAAGGACTTGCAGATATTTTCTCACACTGGACGGATGCTTTAACTCCACATGACGTTTCAAATATGAAGTTGACGAGTTGATGTCTCTCTCTTCACTGGTCATGTAAAGACTGCACCAGGCTCGGGCCACCGTTGCCATGGAGCTGGGGCCCGTTGTTATGCTAGTGTGCAATGCATTGTGGGTAATGTAGTGTGAAGTCATCGCTGACCGCTGGTGAAATGAGGAGGATTATTCCGTAATAATTGGACCTAAACAGTGAAGCTGAAACTCACATAATCTGAACAGTTCAAATTCCAGTTGGTGATCTGCAGAATGAACAAGTTCAAGTTCTTTATTTGCAAATATGTTGCGTTCAGTTCAACGTTCTCACAGAAATGAACGTGTTCAATGAACGTGTTCAATGAACGTGTTCATTTGAACTCGTTCATGCACAACACCGACCGAGTGACAAAAGACCTCAGCCCGACTGGCTGATGATGATGATAGGAGTCCCGATATGAAACCAAGACATTCCATGAATGTTTTCTCGACAAATTCCTTTCATTTCTACGTACACACCCACTCTTGCAACTCATATCTGCAACTCGTTCAAGTTAAAGGTGACAGGTGAGAGCCGGTACCCATGATTCCATCCTGGACACCTCAGACTGCAGGAACCGTTGGTCACCAACAGACGGAGGGAAACCTCCGTCAATCACTAGTTTGCAAATCTGCATTCACAAATGACACGTAAACATTTACGCTGCAGAAGAAAAGTATTATGCCGTCCTTGTCCAGAGGTGAGCGTTGACATCTCTGGACTCGGAGGCGTTTGCACGGACCGTTGCGTGTGTTGTGATATGTCGAGTCATCGGACCAGATCAGAAACTGGTACTCAGTTCTTAGAGAACAACCAGGCTGTTATCAGCAGCTAATCCAAAAGCCAGGTTATGCGATGGTTTATTACCGATCAGGATGTGGTTGGAAGAGAGCCCCGTTCGTTCCCCAGCGGATGCTTGTAGTGACCCTTGACCCTGTCTTCGCCTCGTCTGTTTACAGTGAGATGGAGGATGAAATGGTGTTTCAGGAATTCAAGCGCTCCTACCTGAAGGGAGTCATCGGCGACGACGAAGACGAGGAAGGCAACGTCTCCGGCGGCGACGACATGGCGCCCAAAGAGAAGTAGAGGAAGGTGTCGGCGGAAGCGACGGCAGCTGGAGTAAACAGATCGTTGGATTATTGAATCAAAAGAATTTTCTGCAGGGACGCTCCACAAATTAACTCAAGATTATCCCTTTAACATTCTTTCATTATTATTTTAAGTGCTGTTGGATGTTTAGTGCCAGTTAGAAGCTTGATGCTTTCAGGTTCAACCGAACAGCTGTGTGTCTGTTTTCTACAAGCAGGTAATGACTGACCTAGTGAAACGTGGATAACCTTTGACCTGCTTCTGCGTTCGGCAGCTGATGCTCAGTTTCTGATTCCTGTAGACGGCGAGACTTTATTTGACTTAAGATGTATTTGTCTGTTTCATCTATGAGAAAATAAAGTTTCTTTGAAACACCTGAGGTTTCTCTGATATTTTCCTGTGTGATTTGTGATCCAGATCAGGGATTGGTCCAGAGATCATGTGATGTCCAGCACAGTGATGGGGCATGTATTGGTTCTGTATCTTAAAACCATTGAATCTGTAAGTTAACTCGACAAATCCTCTGAGACGTCAGTAACACCTTCTCTGAAAGATATCTGTCACGACTGGTGTATGGTGTGGACCCAAACGCAGGAGAGCAGGAGGCATGAGTTGGCAAAAAACAAGGATTTATTCCAAAGAAGGCAAAAACAAAGCGCTGCTTGGCAGGATCAAAAACTTGGACCATGAGAGTCCGGGGCGCTGGCTGCGGGGGTGCCCGGGTCCGGGGCGCTGGCTGCGGGGGTGCCCGGGTCCGGGGCGCTGGCTGCGGGGGTACCCGGGTCCATGGCGCTGGCTGCGGGGGAGCCCGGGTCCGTGGCGCTGGCTGCGGGGGAGCCCGGGTCCGTGGCACTGGCTGTGGGGGAGCCCGGGTCCGTGGCACTGGCTGCGGGGCATCCGGGACCATCACCGGAGCAGGGGCTGATGCGTCCGGGACCACCACCGACGACGCGCCCAAGACCACCGCCGGAACAGCGGCCAGCTGGGGCTGGCGTCGATGCCTGGCCCACCCCGAGCCAGGGGTGTTCTCCAGAAGGGGGACTCCTGCTCCTCCAACCACCTCCTATTTTTCCAGAGGGAAATCCAGAGGGAAATCCACTCTTCCGCTGGGTCCATTTTCGGTCGGTCCGTTCTGTCACAACTGGAGTATGGTGTGGACCCAAACGCAGGAGAGCAGGAGGCAGGAGGCAGGAGTTGGCAAAAAACAAGAATTTATTCCAAAGAAGTAAAAAACAAAGCGCTGCTTGGCAGAATCAAAAACTTGGACCATGAGATCAAAAATACTAAAACATGACATGACACATGGAAGACAAAACAGTATGGACCGACAGGGAACAAGGGAATGACAAGACCAGATATACTCAAATAGAAACTAAACCAAACTGAGCAACTTCACTTTCTAAGCAACAGACCCCAGCAGGTCAGGATGGGCGGCGCCGGATTAATTTTGGAGGTGGTGGGGGCAGAGAGCTCTTCGCCGAGTTTTCACACACACACACACACACACACACACACACACACACACACACACACACACACACACACACACACACACACACACACACACACACACACATAGCCACACAGACATATACACACACATAGCCACACAGACACACACACACACACACACACACACACACACACACACACACATAGCCACACAGACATATACACACACGTAGCCACACAGACACACACACACAAACACACACACACACACACATAGACAGATACACGGGCTTGTTCACTTGAATGCTTGTTCTGTAGTTTTGGGGGTTAGTTAATCGCGGTAGTTTAGCTCACATTGTGATTGGCAGTGGATGTCACCCCCGCCCTTCCCTAAAAACAAAACCAAAAAAAAATGGATTTGTATGTCTGTACATATATGTGTGTATGCGTATGTATGCGTATATATATATATATGTATATATATATTAATTAGATAAATATATTAACAATGCACATATAAAAACAAAAACAAAAAAAAAGATCTGTGTCATCGGCGTAGCAGTGAAAATGGACCCCATGGTGAGGGAGGATTGAGCCCAGGGGTAGGAGGTAGATGGTGAAAAGAAGCGGACCCAACACTGACCCCTGGGGGACACCCAGGGAATAGAACAAGTGACTTTCTGATAAGAGGCAGGAGCCTCATTTATAAAGCTTGCGTGCGTACAAAACAGGGCTTGAAAGATGCGCACGCCACCTTCTACGGTCTACGGTAAGGTTGGGATTTAAAAAAAAAAAACGTAACGGGAAAACGTGCATATCTCTCTACGCAAACTTTGATCCTAGCGCACAAACATTTTGAAGATTTGGGGAACTGGCGACGCAGACGGTGAGGTGGTGAAATGAAGCCAGATTCATGTCATACTTTTAATTTCATCGCATATCAGACTTATAATATAATAGCGCTGATCGTGTCCCTCTGTGTTTGAAGCACAGCGTCAGTCAGGACACGGCCACTTCCAGCTGCGCCATGTGCTTGGGACACCTTGGTGCTGCTGCTGAGGACATAACAAATAAGTGCCGGGCCACCCTCTTTTGGCCTCCACCTTCAGATCGCACCACTTCTTTTTTATTTCTGCCACAGATCTGTCCGTTGCACTCACGGCGTTTACAGCGCAGCAACAACGTGCTGCCACTCACTCGCTTTCTTTTTGTTAGAGATGCCACTACTGTGACCACCAAATAATGTTTTTATCCTGGCCTCCACCTCATCCACAACATCTCGGTCTCCGTGAAATTTAGTGGCACGTTGGCTCGACATGTCTCATTCATCCTGACGCACAGCAGAAACAGACTGCAGGCAATCGCTGCGCATGATCAGCAGGCTCATTTATATGCAAATACAGTCACGAAGTACTTTGCATTACCATTCATGGTAGAAAGTGGGCGTGTAGAGAGCGGGATCTGAGGCGAATTCACCTGCGCAACCTTACAGGTGGACTGTGATTTATAAAGAGAACATTGTGTGCAGATGTGCGTGCACACGGTTCATAAATCAGGATTTTTTTGTGTGCACGCCATTTACGGCTTTTGAGCGCATGTACACTTTTAGTATGAATCTGAAAGATTACTGTTTGTTTGTCTGGTGAACCAAAAGAAAACTAGTGGAATAGAATCACAGGTTAATACAACTTTTTAATGTCAAGCACAATGTTTTCCAGCCGGAGGTACACTTCTCTCAAACCACATAGGCAGGAGAGGAATGCACCCTGTCGTCATCAATCTAATCTATTTTATACTGAAAAAGGGGGGTGTTCTTTACACCTGGATCTCATTGGTGGAGTCAGCTACGGGAAAGAACCCCTGAACGTGTCACTTCCAGCTCTACATCTCCTTTGACTGTCTTAATTGTTGAGAAACTGGCGTTAAAACAACATGGAAACCTGGAACACTAATAGTAGTTTGAAACAGGAACGTTTCCTGTTCTGAAAGAGTTTTTATCTCAGACATCTTCTTCTGCAGAACTCTGGGCGTCATGAACCGGCAGATCCAGTCTGAGCAGGTTTTCTGGTTCCCTCCCCTGCAGATATGCAGCTATAAGACGGGTCTGAACAACACAAGCTGAACACAGAGCTGACAGATTCCATTCTCTGCACACCTGATTTGTAGATCAGAGCTCAGACTATTTTCACCTTTGAAGAAGTAAAACTGTCTCAGTCTCAGTTATCGAGAGGAGAAATGGCGCAGAAAGGAGATCAGTTGGACCAGGAAACCTTTTCTTGTTCGATCTGTTTGGAGGTTTTGAAGGACCCGGTGACTATTCCCTGTGGACACAGTTACTGTATGAACTGTATTAACAACTTCTGGGATGAAGGAGAGAAGAAACTCCCCAGCTGTCCTCAATGTAGACGGATGTTCATACCGAGACCTGAGCTGGTGAAAAACACCATGTTAGCAGCTTTAGTGGAGCAGATAAAGAAGACTGGACTCCAAGCTGCTCCTGCGGATCACTGCTATGCTGGACCTGAAGATGTGGCCTGTGATGTCTGCTCTGGAAGAAAACTGAAAGCCACCAAGTCCTGTTTAGTCTGTCTGGTCTCTTACTGCAAGAAACACCTTCAACCTCATCATGATTCATCTACATTCAAGAAACACAAGCTGGTGGATCCCTCCAAGAACCTGCAGGACAACATCTGCCCCTGTCATGGTGAGGTGATGAAAATGTTCTGTCGTACTGATCAGAAGTGTATCTGTTATCTCTGCTCTGTGGATGAACATAAAGGCCACAACACAGTCACAGCTGCAGCAGAAAGGACTGAGAGGCAGAGAGAGGTGGAGGTGAGTCGACAACAAATCCAGCAGGAGATCCAGGACAGAGAGAAAGATGTGAAGCTGCTTCAGCAGGAGGTGGAGGCCATCAATCAGTCTGCTGATAAAACAGTGGAGGACAGTGAGGAGATCTTCACTGAGCTGATCTCTCTCCTCCAGAAGAGAAGCTCTGATGTGAAGCAGCAGATCAGATCCCAGCGAGAAACTGAAGTGAGTCGAGTCAAAGAGCTTGAGGAGAAGCTGCAGCAGGAGATCACTGACCTGAAGAGGAGAGACGCTGAGATGAAGCAGCTCTCAGACACCGAGGACCACAACCAGTTTCTCCACAACTACCCCTCACTGTCACCACTCAGTGAGTCCACACACTCCTCCAGCATCAGCATCCGTCCTCTCAGATACTTTGAGGATGTGACAGCAGCTGTGTCAGAGGTCAGAGGTCAACTACAGGACATCCTGAGAGACATGTGGACAAACATCTCACTGACCATCACTGATGTGGATGTTTTACTGCCACAACCAGAACCAACGAACAGAGCTGGATTCTTGAAATATTCATGTGGAATCACTCTGGATCCAAACACAGTAAACACAAAGCTGTTACTGTCAGAGGAGAACAGAAAGGTGACTTTTATGGACCAACTCCAGTCTTATTCTGGTCATCCAGAGAGATTCAGTGAACGTTTTCAGGTCCTGAGTAGAGACAGTCAGACTGGACGTCGTTACTGGGAGGTGGAGAAGAAAGCAGATGTAGTTGTTGTAGCAGTTTCATACAAGAATATCAGCAGATCAGGGTATGAAAGTGGATTTGGATTAAATGACAAATCTTGGTCACTACGTTGTTCCTTAGACAGATATGTATTTTGTCACAACAACAACATCCAAACCTCCATCTCAGGTCCTCAGACCTCCAGAATAGGAGTTTACCTGGATCACAGAGCGGGTGTTCTGTCCTTCTACAGCGTCTCTGAAACCATGACCCTCCTCCACAGAGTCCAGACCACCTTCACTCAGCCGCTCTACGCTGGAGTTTGGGTTAACGGTTCTGGAAACTCAGCTGAGTTCTGTACACTCAGATAGACACGTTTTCTTCTCCTTGTTTATGAGTCAGAGTTGATTGTTGTGATGTTTTTTCACCGTTCAGAGATCCACTTCTCATTCCCTGATTGTAGAGGAACATTGTTGTTCAGGTGTTTTGCAGGTTTCACTCTTATTTTTGTTCATTTATGGGATGTTTTAGGCTATTTTATTTGATCAACCTTAAACTCTAAATGTGTATTTATGTTTCAATCAAATTATTTTTCTTCAGCTTCATGAACCTGAACAGAAAAATCTGCAGATCTGCAGATCTAATGATGTTGATGTCTAAATCTGTTGAGGATGTTTCATGTTTAACAACCTGAAAATTTAGTGAGAAATAAAACTGGTGATGTCTCAACAAAGTGTTTTATTCAGTCTTCTTTCCAGGACTTGAATCAGATCTGAGGGAGAAAACATGAATCTAATATTCCAGTCAAACTAAGGCAGTTTTCCTCCTGAAGCATCCCAAAGTTATGTTAACAACAGACCATATTACCGGATTTAAGTATAACCGGACCCTCCATTGGTCCCATGAAACTCAGGATCCAGGATCTCCAATCTTACGGGAGTTTTCAACTGATTTTGTAATAACTGGAGGTGGGTCATGTTTTGGTCTCGGAGACCACCTGGAGACCACTTGTGTTGTAATAAACTTGAAGAACTGCAGATCCTGACAAAGAACTCGACCCAGGTACCGGTAGCTCACCTGGTTCAACAGGTGACCCTACAAACATGGCACCAGACTGAAACCCACCCCCCTCAGTGCAGTTACCGCTAGTTAGCTTTGTTAGCATCATAGCTTAGCATGCTAACTAATGTTACTTTAGATGAGGTGCTTTCAAAACAATAACCAGCAGCCAACGCACCGGCGGGGGAATGTGACGGCTGAGTAACTGGTCCATGGACATGAGAACCAGACATGTGTTGAACATGGGAAGACTTGTTTTCAATTCTGAGGCCTAAATCTGAGATCTAGCTCTGAGGCCAGCCTCGATTTCTACGAAAGTAGACATAGCTTGCCTCACATAGCACTCAGCACTGCAACCGCTCTCAGCTGCGTGCAGAAGGACTCTTTTTTTTTTTTTTTTAACTTTATTTTTCCATTTTTCACTTGGTGACAAAATCAACAGACAGATACAAGAAAAACAACAACAACAAAAACGGGTGGGGGGGTGGGGTCACTACTGTCTTACATATTGATACCATTTTGCCCATCTTACAGCATATAGCTCTGTTTTGAGTTGTAAACTGTGGGTAATTTGTTCCATTAATCGTATTTCTTCAACAATATCACGCCATTGTCTCAGGCCAGGTGGGTCCGTTTTCAGCCAATTTCTTGTAATGGCTTTCTTAGCCGCAAGAGATAGAATCTTAACGATGTATATGTCTTCTTTGCTTATTAGTAAAGTAAGTAAGTAAAGTTTATTTATATAGCACCTTTCACATATATAAAATCACAAAGTGCTTTACATTAAAAGAAGGCACACAAATGAAAAGAGATTAAAAAGAAAAGATACCAATAGTATACATATATATAAAAACCTAGATAAAATTAACAAGGTACAGAAAACAGCACTGGGCTGGCATGTTAAAAACATAGTCGCAACGCACAATTAAAAACATAGCAGCAACGCAGAGACACAATAAATGAACGGTTAACCAAAAGCCTGTCTGAATAAAAACGTTTTCAGCTGCTTCATAAAGCCTTCACATGATTCTAGAAAACACAGTTGTGAAGGGAGAGCATTCCATAATTTTGGCCCAACAGCTTGAAAAGCACGGTCACCTCTGGATTTATAATGAGTTTGAGGGACAGACAGTAACGATTGGTGTGCTGATCTAAGAGCCCGATTTGGCGCATAAGGTAGGAGGAGGTCAGCGATATATTGTGGTGTTTGGCCATGCAAAGCTCTGAAAGTTAGCACCAGTATTTTAAAATGGATGCGAAATTTAATGGGAAGCCAGTTAAGAGAGGATAAAATTGGAGTGATGTGTGTTCTCTTATTACTACTAGTTAAAAGCCGGGCTGCTGCATTCTGGACAGTTTGGAGACGATTTCAAGAGGTCTGATTTAAACAGGTAAAAAGAGAATTACAATCCTATTACATTATTACATCCTCTGGTATCAGTCCAAGGTAAATAACTTGTGGATCCTTAGGGATCTTATATCCCAAAGTTTTCTCCATGGCTGTTAGGATCCCATCCCAAAATGCTTGCATTTTTATACATGTCCAGAAAATGTGAGAGTGGTTGGCACTCAATTGCCCACACTGTCTCCAACAATATTGTTGTTCACCCAATTGTTTATTTTTAATTTTTGGAGTAATAAAAAATCGAATTAAATTCTTCCAACCAAATTCCCTCCATCCTTTGGAGCTTGTTGACGTGTGTTGGGTCTTATTCATGGAGTGCCAATCATCCTCTGACAACTCAATGTTTAATTCCTTTTCCCATTTTGCCTTTATATACATTGTATTTCTCCCATGTTGCTTCATTAAACCTCTATACAGTTTGGAAACAATTCTTGAAGGACTTTGCTTATAAGCACCTGTCAACACCTCAATCACATCATTCCCTTCCAATGAAATTTCTGTCTTAATTTCTGTGTCATAGAAGTGTCTTAATTGCAGATATCTGTATAAATCACGATCTTCTAATCCATATTCATCTTTAAGTTGTTTAAATGATTTAAAGTGTTGTCTTTCTGTAAATGTAAACATAGCTGTTATCCCCTTATCTCTCCACTTTTCAAAGGTCCTATCTGAAATTCCTGGACTGAATCTAGATGTGTATGAAGGCCAAATCAACCGCTTACTCTCTCCAGTCAGCTTATATTTCTTGATCACAACATACCATGTTTCAAATGTTTCTCTCATAATTGTATTTTCGTCCTTAAAATCCATGTTCTTTTCCACCTAATCTAGACTGTGGGGGGGCCCAGCTCATATTCTTTTCGATGTCCTTCAATCTGGCTTGATAACTCGGGGAGCACCAATATACTATGTATCGTAGCTGTGCAGCGTAATAGTATTCTCTAAGACTTGGCAACGCCAATCCTCCACTTTCTTTGTCCATTTGAAGGGTTTTAAATCTTATCCTGGGTCTGCCTCCTGCCCATATGAATCTTGATATCAGCCTGTCCCATGCTAAAAATTGTGAATCTGGTATTTCAACTGGGAGTGATAGGAAGAGATATAGCAACCTAGGCAAGAGATTCATCTTGATCACATCAATTGAACTTGATCAAAATGAACTGAAGTCTAATACTAATGTTGACCACTTTGCTACATCTCTTTGTATTTTATCATTTATATGATTATAGTTTAGCTCGTAAATTTTGTCAAATTCCTTAGTTATTTTAACTCCTAGATATTTTATTGACCTAGGGCCCGATTTACTAAGATCCTAAATAAAGAGTACTAAATTGCGTCTGCACTGAAAAAGTTTGCACGTGCTGTTGTTGTGTGTTTTGCGGGTGATCAACTAAGATTGCGTGCGCAATTGATAACAGGTGCAAACAGCAGTATTTAAATGAGCTGTTGCGTGTCTTACGGTTTTCGGCGCAAACTTTGCGCCATGGAGAGTCTGGATGGAAAGCAGGATATAGTCGCAAGCGCAAAATGAAATTTGACACGGTGGAGTTAGAAATATTAGTGGAAGAGGCAAATAAAAACATTCATGAACTACAGCAAAGAAATTTAAACATTACCAAAAGAAACGCAATATCGGAGAAAATCTGCGATAGAATAAATGCAGTTATAAGACAAAAAGAACGGCAGATGAGGTTAAAACAGAGTCGGCGGCAGAACAGATCTAATTGGGGGGCACATAATAACCAGAGATGTAAATGCTTAATATGAGTTTGCCATCAACGATCACAGCAAACCAGTTTCAATTACACAACATACTGCAAAATCTCTTTTTAATACACACACACACAAGTGTATTGTGCACCCAAACTGCAAAAAAACAAAAAACAACGAGGTACAGGCCACGTATCTCCCTCCCTCGCCCTCTCCATCTCTCTCTCATACAACGCATACACATAAAAATGTGAACGGTGAATCTCCAAATTTAATTTGACGAAATTAGACAGACCCAAACATTCCACATTTGCGTAATAATAAAAGCCAAGGCTGGCGCCATGAAGTCAATTAAATGCATGTCTCACCTTTAGAAGAGTTGCACATCTTAATTTTCCTATTTCACCATAGATCACACTTTGGGAAGCCTTCTTTATATTTTAGCGTTATTTCCGCGTAGATAAGAGTGAGTTAGATGCTCCTTAACAAGTTTGGTCCGCGGATCAACATCAACCCAGCTCCCCCAACCCCTTGCTCCCTGATTGGCTGATTTATGGTTCCGCGTCACACCAACGCAGAACCGATGGCGTAGGGTACGCGGCGACGCACACCGCACCGCGACCCTACGCCGTCGGCTACGCCGTTGATTTAACGCGGAACCATAATTCAGGTGAAGCTGCAGTCTGTCTGCACTGATCACAGACACACCGGGTCGGAGCGGATTTGGTCATGATGTTTAACCTGTGTTTTGTGATTAATAAGCACGGGTTTTAATTAAATGTAATTTACGAAGGATGATTTCACGTTCAATAAGATAAGTAATCAATAAAATACAAAGTTTGGCACAAAGGCTTGGCCTGCTTGTGGGCGAGTGGAGGGGGGCACAATAAAAGAAGGTGGCAAGATATAAGGCGAAGAACTAAAGAAAAAGTGGCCTTTAATAAAACTTGTGCAACCATTTTTAAAATAGCATGCAGCAGAATAAATACTCTCTCTCTTCGTATTCTTTGATTTTGGATGTCGCCTCCTTGCCACAATAACAGCAGCAGCAGATTAGCACCTTCCTTTCGAACGTATTAAATACAGACGCAATCACAATACGCGCAATTACTTTCAGGCTTGGTAAATCTCATTGCGTGTGGTAAATTACCCTATTTGCATCTTCCCCTCCCAGTATTTAGCGATTTCTGGCGGGTACGCCCCATATTGATTATTCATCAGGGCAAAAGTACTAAATGAATTGCGTGTGCTATTTTGCACATTTGAGAGGCGCAGTCCTCTTTGCACGCTGTTAGTAGATCACCTGGCACTTTGGTTTGCGGGTACTGTCAAGTTTGCACACGTTTTTACACACGCAAACCTTTAGTAAATCAGGCCCTTAGTGTTCCAATTTAAGTTATATTGCTTCTTGATTTCATTACTTGGTTTATAATTAAATGTCAATACCTGAGTTTTTGATATATTCAATTTGTAGCCTGACATCAATCCGTATTCTTCCAATCCCCCCAGGGGTCCGTTTCACAAAGCAGGTTTAGTGAAAACTCGGAGTCTGTTAACCCTGAAATGAGGGAAACTCTGAGTTTTCCGTTTCACAAAGGGAGGTAACTCAAACCAGAGAAAGAGAGGTAACTCTAGCCTGTTTCACAAAGAGAGGTAACTTAAGCTCTCGGTCAGTTACCGTAGTAACAGACGCTCTGAACCTAACCTGGTCGGGACCAGGTTTATATCGTGAAACCTGGAGTTCTATTTCGTCCCTACTGACCGCCAGGCGGTGCTGTAAGCACTGGATATCTCCCCCTCGCGCATGCGCATGTCGAGTACAATACCAACAATGTCACGTCACCCGTGACCCCTGCATGACCCCCGGAAGGGTATATCTTCCGGCGTCAGCATGGGATCGGCTCCTTTTTTCTTCTCGCATCGCGCGTCTGAAGTACAGGACGGAAATAGGAGCTTTGTGAAGCTCCTTTTTTTCCTCCCTAAGAAACCCGCCGGCCCTGTGCAGCTTCGTGCCGTAAGGTAGGAGTAACGATTTTTTTTTTTTTTCGTCCTCCGAGGAGCTGTGGCCGACGCGGTATTGATGGTGTCGGGTGGCGGCGGCGTCTCCCCTCCCCGCCCCCCTGCCCAGCTGACAGAAGGTAAGCTGTCAAGCTGCGCCTGACACCTGATCACAATCTGCGCAGGGAGACAGCGTTTCGCTTGCTCTCCCCACTTATTAATGTGACGACATTATTTTTTCCTTGCAGATTATTTTTTTCTTTTGAAAAAAAAAAAAAAAAAAAGACGGAAAAGGATTATTTTTTTCTTTTGAAAAAACAATACAAACACCTTTTTTGGTCTTTCTTACAGCCGTGGTGAAGGCCACGCCCCTCTCCCACCGGCTCATTTGTGGTGACGGCAGCGTTTCGCTCCCTCTCCCACTCTATTAATGTGACATTATTTTTTCCTTGTAGATAATTTTTTTTCTTTAAAAAAAAAAAAAAAAAGAGAAGACGGAAAAGGATTATTTTTTTCTTTTGAAAAAACAATACGAACACCTTTTTTTGGTCTTGCTTACAGCCGTGGTGAAGGCCACGCCCCTCTCCCACCGGCTCATTTGTGGTGACGGCAGCGTTTCGCTCCCTCTCCCACTTTATTAATGTGACGACATTATTTTTTCCTTGCAGATTATTTTTTTCTTTTGAAAAAAAAAAAAAAAGAAAAAGGAAAGAAACGAGAGAGGATTGTTCTCTTCTTTTTGAGTAAAGACGCCTATTTTTGCCTTTTCTCATAGCCGTGGTGACGGCAGCGTGGCCCTCCCCTCTCCCGCCTGCATATTGGCGGTGACGGCAGCGTGCTCGCTGTGGTGACGGCAGCGTTTCCGCTCCCCTCTCCCACTGACACACCTGTGTTGACGGTAGCGTGGCCCTCCCCTCTCCCGCCTTCATATTGGTGGTGACGGCAGCGTGCTCGCTGTGGTGACGGCAGCGTTTCCGCTCCCCTCTCCCACTGACACCTACGTGGTGATGGCGGCTCGTCCGCTCCCTCTCCCACCGGCACATCCGTGGTGACGGCAGCGTGACCGCTCCCCTCTCCCACCGACACATTCGTGTGGACGGCAGCGTGACCGCTCCCACCGACACATTCGTGTGGACGGCAGCGTGTCCGCTCGTCTCTCCTACCAGCACATCCGTGGTGACGGCAGCGTGTCCGCTCCCTCTCCCACTGACACATCCGTGCTGACGGTAGCGTGGCCGCTCCCCTCTCCCACCGGCATATTGGTGGTGACGGCAGCGTGCTCGCTGTGGTGACGGCAGCGTTTCCGCTCCCCTCTCCCACTTACACATCCGTATTGGCGGTAGCGTGGCCCTCCCCTCTCCCACCGGCATATTGGTGGTGACGGCGGCGTACTCGCTGTGGTGACGGCAGCGTTTCCGCTCCCCTCTCCCACCGACACCTACGTGGTGACTGCAGCGCGTCCGCTCCCCTCTCCCACCGGCACATCCGTGGTGACGGCAGCGTGACCGCTCCCACCGACACATTCGTGTGAACGGCAGCGTGTCCGCTCCTCTCTCCTGCCAGCACATCCGTGGCGACGGCAGCGCGTCCCCTCCCTCTCCCACCGGTCGCTGTGATGGAGCGTTCATGCCCAGGGTGCATGGCCGCCCTGGACCCTGCGGATGACCAGGACCTCTGCGTGTCGTGCCTCGGCCCTGAGCAGCGGGGCCGTTGGCCAGCCTCCCCTCATCTCAGCCGGGGTCTTCTCTGAAGCGATCGGCAAAGAGAGTGGTGGGGGCCCCCAAACGACGGCGGATGACGAGCCAGCTCTCCTCGAAGGTAGATCGCTTGGCTGCCGACATGGAGCAGATGACGGCGCCCCTCCTCAATCTGCAACCTGGTACTGGCCAGGTGGAACCTGCCATGCCAGAGTTTGCTCTGGGGTCGCCACCGCCGCTGCCGGAGGACGCCATCTCCATTGCAGCCTCGGCGAGCCACTTCAACGTGTCGTCAGGGGACCCGGCCTCACAGCGCTCGGGGTTCTCCTCGCACTCATCTGCCCAGAGCTCTCGGGAGGGGACGGTTTGTTCCTCCGTGCAGAGCATTATCCGCACTGCCCTGGCACACTTGCAGCCGAATGCACCGCGTGCGGAGGTGGCCTCTAGCGCCTTCCACAGGCGCAATCCTTCTCCGGTGGAATTCACATTCCGTCTTTGTCGGAGTTTTTTGAGGGAGCTGCACTCATGCTGGAGAGATGTCACAGCCGGCTGATGACCGTGCTCTGACGGCGATGGAGGACGCTGCTGTGGCTGGTCTCCACCACATGCCCCCCCCATCGAGCCCTCCATTGCAGCACTGATAGTGGCTCCTGATGAGGCTCTGAAGCCAGATCCCAAGTGCCCCTCTACCCAGAGTAGGGTTACTGATGGGCATATTTGTAAGGCTTATGAAACAGCGGCACGCATCGGCCGGCTGGGGAACACCCTTTTTTCATCTGCTACTGGCTCTCTCCACCTCCCTGCAGGATGCACAGGTGGATGATTCCACACAGGACATGTGTGACATATCCCTACAGGCTTTTTGCCTCCCAAACGAGGGAACTGGGGCGGCTGATGTCCACCCTGGTGCACACGCGCCGTCATGTCTGACTGGCGCAGTCACCCCTGACGGAGACTGCTCGTAGGGTTCTTCGTCAGGCACCGGCAGAACCGGGGGAGCTGTTTGGGGCAACTGCCCTGGAAGCTCTGAACCGCACCGCCCTGGCTGATGAGACCAGGCAGCGGCTGGTGTACCTTCACAGGGGTGCGGCCGCCTCCTGTACACCGGGAGGCCCTTCACCGGCCCCCGGGCCTCGCCCCCGGCCGCCTGCCCACGGCGGCCGGCGCGGCTTTCAGCGGTCTGTGAGTCAGCCTGCTGGTGACTTTCGCCCCCCTGTGCGCGGACCGTCCCACCAGCGTCGGGGCGTTGATCCCGACCGTCGCCCCCCCGGGACGTCCGGAGCCCGGGGGAGACGGCGCTAAGGCCACGGAGCCGGTCGTCAGCTACTTTTCCGGCAGCAGCTCGGTTACTGGGCTGCCTGCTCATCGGGGCCCGGGTGGTTTCCACCCTAGCCCGGGGGTACGTATTGCAGTTCCGACACCGGCCTCCTATCTCCGGCCGGGTTGAGATGACCATCGTCAGAGACCCGGCAAACATTCCGGCTTGGGCTCAGGTGTTGCCCGCCCTACTGGCCAAGAGCGCCATCATGCCGGTGGACCCCCCGCCGCGGCCTGGGGGTTCTACTTGAGCTACTTTCTCGTCAGCAAGTGAGACGACGGACGTCGTCCCATCTTGGACTTGAGGGACCTCGACGAATACATGAAGGTCCTGCCCTTCCGGAGGCTTGACCACAGCAGATGCTCTGCGTTGGTCAGGAGGAAGTGGTTTGCGACTGTGGACCTACAGGGCGCTTGTTTCACGTGCCGGTCGCGGCACGTCACCGGTGGTTCCGGGGGCTCGCCTACCGGGGCCACCGTTGTCGGTTCAGGGTGCTCCTGTGCGGGCTCTCCCTGTCACCGAGGATTTTTTTCACCAGGTGCGTGATGGCAACCCTTGCCCCTCTTATACCTTTGGGCCTGCTGTCGCTACGCCCCCTGCAATGTGGCTGGACAGCCCCGCCTGGATGCCAAGAGGCACGTGCCGGGTCGGTCGGACAGTGTGTCCACTGTTCCTTGATCGGCCACCAGAGGGGGCCCCGACTCTGCACAGCTGCTGCAGGTGTCCCGGGGCCTCCTAGAGTGGACAGCTCCTCGCCTGCCCGGCCTTCGGGCGATGTTCCTGCCTGGAGACAGGAACCGGGTGACGGACTTCCTCTCCCGGCGCAAGCCGCCTTTGCAGAGGGTCCTCCAGAGGGCTCACGGGCTCCTCTTGGTGGCCCCCTTCCGACCGGGGAAACATAGTTTCCACTGCTGCGGGGGCTCTGCTGCGACACAACATGACGCCCCCCAGAGGGACCGTCTTTTCCAGCCGGGGATTCAGGTTTTGCACCCCGACCCCGTCGCTTTTGGCTCTGAGTCTGGCCGCTGCGGCGCCCGACCCATTGTTGTCAAGCTGTCCTGAACCCGTCAGGGCTGGCATCTCGAATGCCCATGTGCCTCCCACCCGCCTCTGGTATGAGTGCGAGTGGGGGAGATTCTCTGCCTGGTGTGCAGACGGGGCAGAGGACCCTGTTCTTTGCCCCGTGGCCACGATCCTGGGGTCCCTTCGGTCCCTCCTGGATGGTGGCCGTGCTCAGTCCATTTTAAGGGTGTATGTGGCGGTCATTTCATCGCAACATGCCCTGGTTGAGAATGCCACCGTGGGGTGCCACCGGCTGGTTTCTCTTTCTCAGGGGGGCTCTGAGGCTGCCCCCCCCGAGGAGCCCAAAGGCCCCAGTTTTCGGTTCCATTCGATTTTTATATAGCGTCTAATACAACAGATGTTGTCTCTAGACGCTTTCCAGAGAACCTGAACATAAACATGAATATAAATCCCCGAGCAGTGTGGGACCTGCCCATGGTGCTAGGTGCCCTCTCTTCTCCACCCTTTTGGGCCCTTGGCCCGGGTGGGCCTGAAGTGGCTCTCTACGGAGATAGCTTTTCTCCTCGCCATGACATCGGCGAGTCGATGAGTTACATGCCCTGTCAGTCAGCTCAGGGGCTATGTTGTGGCCGAACGTGGCGTTCCTGCCCTAGGTCCTGCAGAGAGTGGGCCGAGCCCTTTGTGCCCCGTACGGGCCCTTGCTGCTTATGCTACCGCGCCTGTGCGACGGTCGGAGCAGCTTGTTCTCTGCCATGGTGGCCCCAACAGGGGGCGTGCTGTTTCTGGACAGCGCCGTCCCACTGGGTGGTGGACACCGTCGAGCGCGCCCACAGGGCCAGTGGCCGCCCCTTACCAGTGGGGGTGAGGTGCCACTCGGCCAGAAGCGTCGCAGCTTCTTGGCTGCCCTGCAGGGGGTGCCTCTGGAGGACATCTGCACCGCGACTTCGTGGACGTCGCCAGACACGTTCTCCAGGTTTTACCGGATCAATGTCGCCACTCCCCAACCATTGGGCGTGGTTCTACTCCCGGGTCCTTCTGCCCCTGATCAGTGAGGTATGTGACCGGGATTCTATGTGACATTGTTGGTATTCGTCATCCAGTGCTTACAGCACCGCCTGGCGGTCAGTAGGGACGAAATAGAACGAAAGTTACGCCTGTAACTACGGTTCTATGAGTCCCGGATGACCGCCAGGCCTGCCGGTCACTCCGAATCCTCGTGCTCTCGCGAGAAGATTCTAGGAGCCGATCCCATGCTGACGCCGGAAGATATACCCTTCCGGGGGTCATGCAGGGGTCACGGGTGACGTGACATTGTTGGTATTGTACTCGACATGCGCATGCGCGAGGGGGAGATATCCAGTGCTTACAGCACCGCCTGGCGGTCATCCGGGACTCATAGAACCGTAGTTACAGGCGTAACTTTCGTTTCTCTGCGTCTCCGCCTCTTTCAGAGCCGCACGCACATTTGATTTCCTCATTCATTCAGTCAGCAGGCGAGTTTTGGCGAAGTTCTGCCGTCTGTCATTAAAAACAGAGTCAGTATATATATTAGAAGTCCATTGTCACGAACATGGCATGTCCTTGATGAAGAATAACAATTGATGAAGGTGCAGAATTAATGCGCAGAGAATGAAATATTCGTCGGGAGATGGTTATCAGACCACGTAATACATGTACATTATACATAGTCTCATTACAGACAAAGCAATATATGTTAATCCTTTATTTGTTATAATTTTGATGATTGAATTGTTTAATGATTTCATAATATATTCTAATTTTTTGAGATTTTTTATTTGGGGTTTTCATAAACTGTGAGCCATAGGCTAATCATCAAAATTATAACAAATAAAGGCTTGAAATATCTCACTTTGCATGTAGTGGGAAATAATATTTGTTTCACCTTAAGTTGAATTTACTACGAATAAAGTTTTGCAATATATTCACATTTTCCGACCTCCACCTGTATATTATTACATACATAAATAAGAGCATAATATGTGTCTGTATTGGTTGAATACGAAACGCAACTTTTAATTCCCAATTACGGAACAATTCCGTATTTCAAGGGATGGGTGGCAAGCCTACATAAACCTGTCCAAGCCATAAAAGGAGTTCCACAGAATTGCAGGTGAATGATGTAGAGATCTGTTACAGTAAATTCATTTTATATTACTCTTTTTTCGAAAAACTGTTCAAAATGTTCAAATTCGCCGTATGCGCGCATTAAAATCTCTAATTCCATTCGGGTGAAAAAGGACTCGGCGTGAAGTATGTGGATCTGTGGATCTTCAGATGCAAACTACCGGTAATGTTTCCTCAAAGAGATTTTGTAAATTGAAATGTTAAATAAAGTTTAAAAAAAAAAAAGAAAAAGTATGTCGCTCTTTTGTTGTCGCCGGTTGCCATGGTGAATCCTTGTATCAGCGCTCAACTGATGCTGGCTTTTGGTAGTTGTGGTTCACGCGCTGAACTCCAGGTGAAACTACTTAGAGTTGAGTAAATTAGCTCAAATCCGCTGTTCTGGAACCAAAAAATCAGAGTTTCCGATCTCAGAGTAGATCAACTAAGAGTTCAGGATTAGACTCAGAGTTTGTTGAACCTGCTTTGTGAAACGGACCCCAGGTTGTCCAGACACCCCTGAGGCCAGACGTGGTAATGTGGTCTGAAGAGGCAAAGAAGATCATCCTCCTAGAACTGACAGTCCCATGGGAAGAAGGTTGTGAGCAGGCGTTTGAGAGGAAGAGCGCCAAATACCAGGATCTCTTGAATGACTGCAGGGGGAAAGGATGGCAGGCATGGCTGTTCCCAGTCGAGGTCGGCTGTAGAGGATTCCCTGCCCAGTCGGTGTGGAGGATGCTCTCAGCCATTGGAATGACAGGGAGGGAGAGAAAGACAGCAGCTCGCAGGATGGGGGAGGCAGCAGAGAGAGCCTCTTGCTGGTATTGGAGCAGGAGAGAGGAGCTTAGCTGGAAGCCAGGAGGAGGAGATGGGCAGTGATTTGGCCACCACGGCCGGCCCGCCAATGGGAGGGTGTTGTGGTCCAGGGTCGAAACATCCGATGAACTTGGTTACCACCTGATGACATCAAGTCCTCCTGGTCAAGGCTACATTCACTAAAAGTGAGTGAAGGAGAAGCATCTTCGGATGTAATTATAATTATAATCATAGTCTTTACTAATTTGATAAACATCTTATTTGGGTCCAGAAGGAAGGTAATTATGTCATCAGCAAAAAAAGCCTATCCTGTGTTCTTCTTTTGCCATCGTGATTCCTTTCAATTCCTCATTTTGTCTTATTATTTGAGCGAGCGGCTCTAAGAAAATCGCAAAGAGGGCGGGACTAGCACAACAACCTTGTCGAATCCCTCTGTACAATTTAAAAGCGTCCGTCAGATGTCCATTTATCCTAATTCTAGCTGATGGGTCAGTATACAATGCCTTTATGCATTTCATTAATTTATCATTGAATCCCATTCTCTTTAATACTTTATACAGGAAGGCCCAACTGACCCTATCGAATGCTTTTTCAGCATCGAAGCTGATCAGAGCAGCGCTTATATTGTGTTTATTTATATATTATGTTCTGTAATATGGAGGGTTCGTCTGATATTGTCCTGCGTTTTTCGTCCTTTTATAGCAGAAGGACTCTTTTATTAACCACGCCCCTCAGACAGGTGACGTCAATGTCCTGATTACATAAAATACTTATAATAATCAATAAATAAACAAATAAACAATAACTGAGAGCACCATTCAACAGTTTGAAACAAAGGATCCGCCAAAATGACTCAAAGCCCCAGCAGGCTTTGCCTTTACAGCCTTTTGTGATAAATAGCACCCTCATTTGGCATAGACCCCAAATCACAGGAAGGGCCGCAGTCAATTTATGGCAGCCCAGGCTCGGCTATAATAATAATAATAATAATAACACTAATACATTTTATTTGTAAAGCACTTTTCATAAAATAATCTCAAAGTGCTAAAGATACAAAATAAACAACAAGGAATAAAATCAAGACACATAATAAAACAGAAGTAAAAGCATAGTTGGAATCGGAGAAAGTGAGGAAGTACAGTGGTTTCAGGGTTCGCCACTTCGCCGTCTTCTGCAGAATGGAAACTTTATGAGGATTACTGCAAATATTTTGATATTGTTTTTTTTTGTTCCATTTTTTCCTGTACAGTTGTTTTTGTGTGTGTTCAAAATAAAGACATTTGTGCAAAACTAGACAGACTTTTATTTACAAACCTTTCAGAAAATAGAAAAATTCTTGAACTTTGGCATTTGCATAGTGACAGCAGTTATCCCATACATTATTATAAACAATAAGCAATCTGTATCACAGTAGCAGTAATGAACAACTGTATGACAGGATAAATTACTGTGAATAAAGTAAACAATAAGTAATCTGTATCACAGTAGCAGTAATGAATAACAACTGTATGACAGTTGGATAAGTTACTGTGAATAAAGTAAAGAAGGGAGTGTGATGTATGTATAAGTGTAAATAAAGTAGTAGAAAAATAAACTAAAAATAATGAACTTGTGGGAACTGCAGGAAAATGCGGAGACAATTTCCCATTCAAAAACGTGTGTCGTTTATTAGAAAACCTCAGAACACTGAAAACACAAAATGGAGCTGTCCAGCAGCTAAAACCGCATGGAGCTCAACGTCATGACCACATTTAAAGCGGCCTCATCCCTGAACCGTCATAGTTGCATGAAGGACAACATGCTGCATTTAATAATGAACTGTGTGTAGAACCACACTTAATAAATAAGGTGAATTATGTCCGTAACATTCACTACACAGGTCCCCCCAGAATTCACCATATTTGAAGAAATACACATCAGTCACCGGGGAGGGGGGCGTATCAACCGTCCACAGCGGCTGCGCTGTACCGGAGGTTGATGGGAGCTGACTGCGGCAGGGGTCACGTCGTGACACATGGCCAGGCAGTGTGGGAAGCTGGGAAAAAGGGGTGGGGGCCGAGCGGGAGGCCGCCCGCGTCGTGGGGGGTTGGGCGAGTTCCACAGGCTTACCCACGTCCAAGTGAGCTGGTTTGAGGCAGACAATGGAGAGGCGCTCCGGTTTACCGCCCATGTCCACCACAAAATATTTGTCCCCTGCCTCCAAAACCCGGAATGGGCCCTCGTAGGGCGGGTGTAGTACAAAAAGTAATTTACAGTCGGATGTGAATCGGGCCAAATGTCATTATCAGACATTTGGCATGACTGACACAGACCTCCAAATCACCCCATGGGGTGCTCTCTTGATTCATGTCTGTTTGAACCAACTTCCAGGTGTCGGGATCTGCCCGGGGGGTAGGAAGTTGGGTAGCAAGTTGGAGCTACCTCAAAAGGTCTTGAGTCCAGTTCAAAGCCCTGCAGGAGGTAGGACTGGGGCAACCTCCCCCTGCAGGGGGCCAAGCTGTCAAAATTCTTCATCACTTGTTACTCTCCCGCTTTCTTTTTTTCGCCTCCTCCGATAAAACTTTTATTTTCTTTGTTTTTTTCGCTGCTTCGGCCATGATACCAGCTTCTGCTGAGCTCTGCGCTCCAAGCCCCGCCCAGCTTTCATCTCAACTACGAATCGGGAAGGAGGGGGAAGTGCAGAGGTGGAAAAAGTACAAAAATATTGTACTTAAGTAAAAGTACAAAAATACCTCAAATTAAACATAATAAAGTACCGAAAGTACATGGTGTAAAATGTACTTAAGTACAAAAGTAAAAAGTAAAAAGTAAAAAGTACAAAGTACAAAGTACAAAATTCAAAGTACAAAATTATTTTCAAAAGGATTGCAAAGAAATGAAGAATCCAGGAATTTGCTTACAACTCTAAATAATGGTGATATGGGGCACGGTGGCACAGCAGGTAGTGCAGCCGTCTCGCAGCAAGAAGGTCCTGGGTTCGATTCCCGCCGGGGACGCTGTGGGCGCTGAAGTGCATGTTAGTTCCCCCATGACTTCAGCGCCCACACCCTGGGTGGGGTTGGCGAAAGGATCTTTCTGTGTGAAGTTTGTATGTTCTCCCCGTGTTCCCCTGGGTAGCTAATGTGAGCTACCCTCACAAAAAACATGCACACAGTCCTGGGCTATACATGCCCCCTCTGGCCAACCGGGGCGCCAGATGGGGTGGGGAGGATCCGGTCGGAATAACGTGATCCTTCCACGCGCTACGTTCGGCCGGAGAAACCCCACCCTGTCTGGTGAAAAGATGCGGCCTGCTCACTCCTCAGGTTAAGGAGGAGACCTGAGCTCAGTGCAGGGCCCTCCCGGGGTTGGTAGAGGATGTCAATGCCCAGGACTGTTAGGTAGGAGCACTGGGTGATAAAATGGGGAAAAAACCGGGATAAAAATATTTAAAAAAAAAAAATAATGGTGATATTATTCTGACCCCTTTAGCGTTTGTTTCCATTACCCCATTTTAATTTTGTCGGCTTGAGCGTCGGCTCAAGGCTGATTTATGGTTCCGCGTTACACCAACGCAGAGCCTACGGCGTAGGGTACGCGGCGACACACACCATACGGTGCGCTTCGCCGCGTACCCTACGCCGTACCTTACGGCGTAGGCTCTGCATCGATTTAACGCGGACCGATAATTCAGGCTTCAGTCTTCATCGGCCCTCGACGCGACGGCGGTTCCTCCGGCCTTTCCGGCCCGCCTCTGCAGCGCAACTCCCCCGGTAGATGCGTCTCCTTCTCAGGGAGGCCGAGTCTCCCCGTCCGCCCCAGGTGTCTCATCATGGAGCCGCCGCCGGGCAATCACGGGCAATTCACTCGCCCCCCTTCCTTCCCGTCCGCCTTATGGTTCCACGTAGGGTGTGCGTCGCCGCGTACCCTACGCCGTAGCTCTGCACCGGTGTAACGCGGAACCATAAATCAGCCCCCGCTGTGCTGTTCTCACGGCAATAGCCTACATTTTCATTTAATGTAAGACTTTAATTTGTAGCGAGTAACGACGTGTCCAATTTTAAATATAGCGGATTAAAAGTACGATTTTTTCCTTGAAAATGTAACGAAGTAAAAGTAAAAGTACAGAAAAATGAAAGTATCAATAAAAGTACAAATTCTCAAAAATCTTACTTAAGTACAATAACGAAGTACTTGTACTTCGTTACTTTACACCACTGGGGAAGTGACATATGCCGTAAAGCAGTCAAAGCCGTAAAAATGTGTAGTTTTTTAGTGTGGACCATACCATGCACCTTGAAGTTACATAGTGCCAGTGAAGGTGATACAGACCCCCCCAGACCATGACAGAGGTGTCATTAAACCTGTTGTAAGTTGATCACAGTCATCACAATGACTCTGGAAATATGATATTAAGGTGGAAAAGTTACATAGTGCTGCTTTAAAGAGATTTGAATATGAATATATATTTTTCTTTTCTTTCTTTCTTCACCACCTCCTCTGTCTTTAAATTTTCTTTTTTAAGCATAATATAAACTTAACAAGAAAATGTCGGTGCCCGACTTGTCTTCCTCCGGCGAGACAGCCGAGTCATCACTTTCAGCTCCGCCCCTTTTATTGTGGGATGTTTGTTCATGAAAGCACAACGGAGACTAACAGGATATGTTACTGACGTAAACACATAAGCTCCACCCCGACGCTCGTCATCAACAGGCGTTTTGCCGGTTGGTCTGGAACGTTCATGTGTGTTAAACACAACACCAGGAGGGAAAAACACCAGCAGTGGTGTTGGGAAAGTGAATGTTGCTGCACATCAATCTAGAAATTAGTAAAAAAAAAACAAAACCAGACCCTTTACAGTCAGACAGATTATTCACATGTGGAAAACATTCAGGACAGCTGTCAATCACATCAAAGTCCATGACATCACAATCGAAAGGAGGCCGAACCAGGATGGTTGGTTTGGAAGAGTTCCAGGAGGAAACCTCTTCAGTGCAACAAGAACACAGAAGCAGGACTGGGGTTCACAAACCTGCAGACGTGTGGGACCACGTCCTCTGGACGCATGAGGCCAACGTGGACAGGGGGGTGGGTTTCAGTCTGGTGCCGTGTTTGTTGGGTCACCTGTTGAACCAGCACCCTGGTCGAGTTCTTTTTCAGGATCTGCAGTTCTTCAACCTTATAGAGTTTATTACAACACAAGTGGTCTCCAGGTGGTCTCCGAGACCAGAACATGACCCCCCCCTCAGTTATTACAATAACAGCTGAAAACTCCCTTGAGATTGGAGAGACTGGATCCTGAGTTTCATGGGGACCAATGGAGGACCCCGTGAAACTCAGGACCCAGAAATATGATCTGTTGTGAACATGAAATCTGGACTTTGGGATGTTTCAGGAGGAAAACTGCCTCCGTTTGACTTGTTTCAGTTGTTTTGGTTCGTTTGACTGTTGCTAGCTTACTCTTAGGCAACAGTCCTATGTGAACATGGGAAGACTTAGTTTCAACTATAAGGCCCTGCTCTGAGGCCTATCTCTGAGACCAACCTCGATTTTAGGACCAAATTGTCTTAACGATGACCACATGGTCTTGAAACAAAGGAAATTAAGGAATGACTCCAAAGCCCAGCAGGCTTTTCAGTTTATTCTCCTTAGGGGCAATAAAGGGGGGAAGGATGAAAGTGATGCAGGGACAGTGCATTGGTCAGGGACCCCGATTTACAGCAGGCCCCCTGCTGACAATAAGAGCGCTCCCTGGTTGTTAAATAGCAGTGACTTCCCGAACCTCGTCTTCATTTCTTCTGACAAAGAACTGGCTCCGGGCCAGAAAAAAACATTTCCAAGGTCGCACCAACTCTTTGATGGGCTAGAGGAATTAACTACTTACGTAAGCAGAGAGTGTAGAGTTGTTACCTTGGAACCATTTTTTCTGGCCTAGAGCCAGTTCTTTGTCAGTGGAAACAGAAAACCCTGTTTCAAATTCAGCACTGGCCTAAAACCAGCCCTGGAACTGGTTTGGTGGAAAAAGGGTCTCTCTCTGTCTCTCTCTAACTTTTTTCTTGATTGTCAAAGGACAGGATTAATTGAAAAAGTTTTCGAGTTTATGGCAGGATTGGGGAGCAATCGCCGAGCAAGCGAGGGAGAGAGAGAGAGTTTCCACCAAACCGGTTCAGAGCTGCTGCAGAGCTGAAAAATGTGTTCCTACTGTCAGTAAATGCAGCCTGGATAAAGGATGGATCTTTTTATTGTTTGAGCAGACTGATTAGAACATCAGAGGAAACATTATGTTCTGTCCCACTTATTAAAGCTTTAACGCATCTAAACTGGCAATTGAACCAGTGACTTTCTGATAAGAAGCACATCTTTTTGAAGAGTCACCGTGACCTCAGCAAGAACTCTATTATTCACAGTTCTATTCAAATAACCAAGAACAGCTTAGAGTCCAAGTTAAACATGTATCTCCCTGGTCTCCAGAAACAGTCACAAACCCCAGGTTCTTTTCAACACACTAAATTATCTTATAAATCCCCGAAATGAATCCCCTGTGTGCCCTCACCTGCTCTCTGTGATAGCTTTTTAAAATTCTTCATTGATAAGATTGCAGCACTCCAGCCTACGGATACTTCTCCTGCCACCCCACTCCCTGACCCACTCGCCTTCCCCCAGCCAGCTGACCTCGAGCAGTTTGACCCCAGTAACCTATCCTCCCTCTCTAATGCAGTTAGACATCTTCGGCCCTCCAACTGCCCCTCTGACTACCTTCCCTCCTATCTACTCAAGGACTCTGCAGTCTTCGACTCAGTTGCCCCCATCCTTTTACTGCTGATCAACCTCAACCTCTTCTCTGGGTGCGTCCCGGCTGCCTTCAAGCATGCCTTGGTGCAGCCACAGCCCTGAAGTTTTTTCAGTCCTACCTGGCCAACAGAAGCTTTGCTGTACAGCTTGGTGATTCCATCTCGTCTGCTGCCCCCCTCACCTGCGGGATCCCTCAAGGCTACATACTAGGCGCCATCCTCTTTCTGCTGTACGTTCTACCCCTAGGGGAAATCATAAATAACCATAACATCTCCTTCCACTGTTATGCAGATGATGTCGAGCTGTATCTCCCCCTCAGGGTTGATGGGCAGGCTGCACTCCATCCACTGCTTGACTGTCTGGCTGATATCAAAGCATGGATGGGTAGAAACTTCCTCAACCTCAACGAGAGCAAGACCGAGACCATTGTTTTCGGAAAAACCTCTCCAGCCTTCTCCATCAATGCCCTGGGCCCTCTCGCCTCTAAAATCAGGCCCTCTGTCAGAAATCTGGGCGTGATTTTCGACAGTGCCGTTAAGTTTGAGCAGCAGGTCAGTGCAGTAGTTCGTAAAAGCTTCTTCCACCTGAGAACTATTGCCAAGGCAGAAGCCTACCTGCCACAGAGCGGACCAGTCTTTAAATATTTTTAAATCTCAGTTAAAGACCCACCTTTTTTCCCTTGGTTTTATTTGGTGTCTTTTTATATTGTCTTATCCAGATTTTGTCTTTTAGCCCTTTTCTTGTCCCTTTTTTTTATGTCGTCGCTTTTTAAGCACTTTCTGTGAAGCACTTTGGTTGCGGCTCAGCCGTTTGTATATGTGCTATACAAATAAAGTTTGACTTGACTAGACTTGATGTATCTGTGTCATTGTTGAGAAACTGGCGTTAAAATGACCTGGAAACCTGGAACGTGACACTGATAGTTGTTTGAAACAGGAACGTTTCCTGTTCTGAAAGAGTTGAAATTTTTTTATCTCAGACATCATCTCCTGCTAGAGCCTGATAAACCGGCAGATTCAGTCTGAGCAGGTTTCCTGGTTCCCTCCCCTGCAGATATGCAGTATAAGACGGGTCTGAACAACACGAGCTGAACACAGAGCTGACAGTCTCCGTTCTCTGCACACCTGATTTGTAGATCAGAGCTCAGACTATTTTCACCTTAAGGAAGTTAAACTGTCTCAGTCTCAGTTATCGAGAGGAGAAATGGCACAGAAAGGAGATCAGTTGGACCAGGAAACCTTTTCTTGTTCGATCTGTTTGGAGGTTCTAAAGGATCCGGTGACTATTCCCTGTGGACACAGTTACTGTATGAACTGTATTAACAACTTCTGGGATGAAGGAGAGAAGAAACTCCCCAGCTGTCCTCAGTGTAAACAGACGTTCACACCGAGACCTGAACTGGTGAAAAACACCATGTTAGCAGCTTTAAGGGAGCAGCTGAAGAAGACTGGACTCCAAGCTGCTCCTGCTGATCACTGCTATGCTGGACCAGAAAATGTGGCCTGTGATGTCTGCTCTGAGAGAAAACTGAAAGCTATCAAGTCCTGTTTAGTCTGTCTGGCCTCTTACTGCGAGAAACACCTTCAACCTCATCATGATTCATCTGCATTCAATAAACACAAGCTGGTGGATCCCTCCAAAAACCTGCAGGACAACATCTGCCCCCGTCATGACGAGGTGATGAAGATGTTCTGTCGTACTGATCAGAAGTGTATCTGTTATCTCTGCTCTGTGGATGAACATAAAGGCCACGACACAGTCTCAGCTGCAGCAGAAAGGACTGAGAGGCAGAGAGAGGTGGAGGTGAGTCGACAACAAATCCAGCAGGAGATCCAGGACAGAGAGAAAGATGTGAAGCTGCTTCAGCAGGAGGTGAAAGCCATCAATCAGTCTGCTGATAAAACAGTGGAGGACAGTGAGGAGATCTTCACTGAGCTGATCTCTCTCATCCAGAAAAGAAGCTCTGATGTGAAGCAGCAGATCAGATCCCAGCAGGAAACTGAAGTGAGTCAAGTCAGAGAGCTTGAAGGGAAGCTGCAGCAGGAGATCACTGACCTGAAGAGGAGAGAGGCTGATATGAAGCAGCTCTCAGACACCGAGGACCACAACCAGTTTCTCCACAACTACCCCTCACTGTTACCACTCAGTGAGTCCACATACTCCTCCAGCATCAACATCCGTCCTCTCAGGTACTTTGAGGATGTGGCAGCAGCTCTGTCAGAGGTCAGAGGTCGACTACAGGACATCCTGAAAGACAAGTGGACAAACGTCTCATTGACCATCACTGATGTGGATGTTTTACTGTCACAACCAGAACCAGAACCAACGAGCAGAGCTAGATTCTTGAAATATTCATTTGAAATCACTCTGGATCCAAACACAGCAAACACACAGCTGTTACTGTCAGAGGGGTACAGAAAGGTGACTTTTATGAAGAAACGTCAGTCTTATTCTTATCATCCAGACAGATTCACTAAATGGCATCAGGTCCTGAGTAGAGAGATTCTGACTGGACATCGTTACTGGGAGGTGGAGAAGAAAGCAGGGGTAGTTGTTGCAGCAGTCACATACAAGAATATCAGTAGATCAGGGGATGAAAGTGCATTTGGAGGAAATGACAAATCTTGGGCACTATGGTGTTACTCAGACATATATGACTTTTGGTACAACGACATCAAAACCTCCATCTCAGGTCCTCAGTCCTCCAGATTAGGAGTTTACCTGGATCACAGAGCAGGTGTTCTGTCCTTCTACAGCGTCTCTGAAACCATGACCCTCCTCCACAGAGTCCAGACCACCTTCACTCAGCCGCTACACGCTGGAGTTTGGGTTTACGGTTCTGGAGACTCAGCTGAGCTCTGTAAACTCAGATAGAGTTTCCTTCTCCGTGTTTATGAGTCAGAGTTGATTGTTGTGATGTTTCTTCACCGTTCAGAGATCCACATCTCAAACTCTGACTGTAGAGGAACATTGTTGTTCAGGTGTTTTGCAGGTTTCGCTCTTATATCTGGTAATTTATGGGATGTTATAGGCTATTTTATTTCATCAACCTGAAACTCTAAATGTGTATTTATGTTTTAGTCACAAAATTCTTCTCCAGCTTCATGAACCTGAACATAAAAACACGCAGTTCTGCAGATCACATGTTGTTGATGTTGGGCCACAGTCCGATGTGAACTATGTAACTATGTGATTATATGAACAGTGGGAACTTTAAGGCCCAGCTCTGAGGCCTAGCTCTGAGACCAGCCTTGATTTTCCTTGCAGCTGACCACATGGTGGAAACAAAGGAACCTCCATGACTCAAAGCTCAAGCAGGATTTACATTATGTGGCCCTTCAGTGATAAGGAAGAGCCATTGACTTCCTGGGCCCAGCTATAAAGAGCAGACTCCCCCTATCTCTTGCCTCTCTTCTCTCTGTTCTTCTCTTGCCTTCTCCTCTCTCTTCCAGGTCACAGCTCCTAGTTTAGCATGAAGTGCAACTAGCTACGGGCCGGGATCCGGTCTGTCTGGAGTGCTGCACAAGTGACCCACGAGGTTCCGAGCCCCAGAGGAGCTGAACCAGGGACCCTACATGCCTCGACGTGAACGCCTTTGGACCGACCTGAAGCTGAAGGAAGGTCAGCTGCTGTGCCCATGCTGCATCCCCTCATCCACAGGGAGACACGGAGAAGATCCACGTAAGAGGCTGTTTTGTGTCCCGGCAGAGAAACTTAGTTAACACAAGTTTAGTTTTACGTTGTGAGCTGGACCGCTGATCCCGTCACAAGTGTGCTCATTAGTTTAAGCGTGTTTGTTTATTTTATTGTTTTTGTTTTTGTCACACACACACACAAACACACACACACACACACACACACACACACACACACACACACACACACACACACACACACACACACACACACACACACACAACACACACACACACACACACACACACACACACACACACACACACGCACACACACACACACACGTAATCAGAAGTTTGTATTTACTGTTAGTAGTTGTTTTTGTGTAGTTTAGCCATCAGAATGTATCCTAAGTGTTGTTTTATCATCTTTTTGATACTTGTGTAAATACATTCTGATCAATTTGAATGAGAGAAGTTGTTTGTGTTTATTTTATACATATTTTTCACAACTGCTGATTGCAAAGGTCTGTGCTTTGACCCCTCCCTTCACTATTATTCTGAAGAATAACTTACTTTGAGACTCATTTTGCTGTTTAGTTATCATTTTCCTGATTACGTCAGGTGGTGCCCCATTTGGATTGAGTCATTTTGAAGATTCAATTTGATAATTAATCTACTTTGTTAATTATTAAGGATTGTCCTTCAACAATAATTAATAACTCTTCAATAACTGAATTAGCATCCCCTCTGGGGCACAACATTGATGTCTAAATCTGTTGAAGATATTTCATGTTTCGTAAGAAATAAAACTTTTGATGTTTCAACAAAGTTTTTTCTTCTGTCTTCATTTCAGGATATGACTCAGATATGAGGGAGAAAACATGAATCTAATATTTCAGTCAAATGGATGCAGTTTTCCTCGTGAAACATCCCAAAGTCCAGAGTTCATCTTCACAACAGAACATATTTCTGGATCCTGAGTTTCACTGGGACCTCCATTGGTCCCCGTGAAACTCAGGATTCAGTCTCTCCAATCCCAGGGGAGTGCTCAGCTGTTATTGTAATAACTGAGGGGGGGTCATGTTCTGGTCTCGGAGCCACCTGAAGACCACGTGTTATAATAAACTCCATAAGGTTGAAGAACTGCAGATCCGGAAAAAGAACTCGACCAGGGTGCTGGTAGCTCATCTGTTTCAACAGGTGACCCAACAAACACGGCACCAGACTGAAACCCACCCCTGGGTTTCAATCTGAAACCCAGGTGAATTTCCACGTGTGAATAATTTGTCCGACTGTAGAACTCTAAACTCCAGAAAGTTTAGGGGTCTGGTTTTGCTTTTATACTCATTTCCAGATTGATGTGCAGCAACATTCACTTTCCAAACACCACTGCTGGTGTTTTTCCCTCCTGGTGTTGTGTTTAACACACATGAACGTTCCAGACCAACCTGCAAAATGCCTGTTGATGACGAGCGTCGGGCTGGAGCTTCTGTGTTTACGTCAGTAACAGATCCTGTTCGTCTTCATTGTGCTTTCATGAACAAACATCCCACAATAAAGGGGGCGGAGCTAAAAGTGATGACTCAGCTGTCTCACCGGAGGAAGACGAGTCGGGCACCAACGCTTTCTTGTTAAGTTTATATTATGCTTAAAAAAGAAAATTAAAAGACAGGGGAGGTGGTGAAGAAAGAAAAAGAAAAATATATATTCATATTCAAATCTCTTTAAACATTTCTATTCATATCTGATTAACGATGCAAAGAAAATAATTCTCGTAGTAGTAGTGCTCGAGTAAAGCTCAATATAGACTTTTATTATAACAATATAGGCAGTTTAGCCTCGGGCTTTGAGAGCGATTTTGTGCGATTTTGCGCGATTTTGCGTGATTTTTCTTATCTTTGTTCGTTATTTTTGTGAATGGTGTGATAGTGTGTGTGTGTCAGGGCCGGATTTAGCGAGGCCCACTAAGGTGGGCAGACTGAAATGTAGGGTGGGGGGTCAAGCCCCCAAAATGCATAGAAAACTATGCTATCATCATATCAGTTCATCTATCTTCATCTATCTATCTTCTCATTCTTTGACGAACAGTATGCTAACCCAATTGCCCTTCCTGACACTACCCTCTGCATTTACCCGGGCTTGGGACCGGCACAAATAGGACACTGGCTTGTGCCCTGTTGAGGCTGCATTTATTTTATGTTTTTTGCTTTTTTTTTTTTTTTTTGCTTTTTTTTGTTTGCTTTTTTTTATCTATCAATAAATCATAACAGGTTATCTATCAATCATATCTGGCTTTTGCCTTGTTCAGGCTGCATTTATCTTCCTTTAATCCTTTAATATTTGTTTTATCTATCAATCAATCAATCATATCAGGTTATCTAGCAGGTGAGGTTATCTATTTATCTATCTATAAATCATCATATCTGGCGTGTGCTCTGTTGAGGCTGCATTTCTTTTGTATCTTTTCTGCACAACGTTTCCGCGGTGCAGGACACGCCGTGCCGGTGTCGTGCCAAAAAGTGATTGCCTGCCAGAATCTGATTTTTCCCCTGAAAATGGGTCTTTTTACCTGCCAAAAATTGATTGAAGGCCAAATACAGTTAATGAAAGGTTGTTTCTACCTAAATATGATTCGATCTCATTCTTGAGCTTCATAATCTGAAAATCTGACGTTTCAGCGATATCGCTCAACGGGCTGTTGTGCGCGCTCCCGCAGCCAGAAATCAGATTCTGGCAAGAAACTCACTCTTTTGTTAGTGATACCATTACTGTGACCACCAAATAATGTGGTTTTCCTGGCCTCCACCTCATCCACAACATCTCGATCTCAGTCAGATTTTTGAGTGTAAAACACTGTTGATCGGCAGGTTCATTTATATGCAAATACAGTCGCTAGGTGCTTTGCATTCACCATTTATGGTAAAAAGTGGGCGTGTAGAGGGTGGGATATGAGGCAAATTCACCTGCGCAACCTTCCAGCTGGAATGTGATTTATAAAGCGAACATTGCGTGCAAGTGTACGTGCACACGGTTTTATAAATCAGGATTTTTTTTGCGCACGCCCTTTTCGGCTTTTGGGCACACGTACACTTTTAGTATGAATCCTACGCACTCTTTTATAAATGAGGCCCCTTATTGGTTAATCTTTTCTTTTTCTCAACTCATCTCGGCCTCCTCACAGACAATAGAGTGCAGTACCATGTTTTCACCTCGTAACATTCACGGGGGCGCTGCCCCCCCTCTGTTCCGGCAATTCCGGTGATCAGAATGGGAGACTGCACGTCCTCCACTCGTCCTGAACACCAGAACCCCGCAGAGGTGTGTCCTCACCCCCTCCTCTTCTCCCTCTTCACTCATTCTGCTCCTCCACCCATCCCAACACCAGTTTGCTGATGACACCACCATCGTAGGACTGATTACCAACAACAACCAGCACTTGACCAGCTGGTGTTTCCATAACAACCTGGACCTCAGACAGTGTTCCCCACCCTCTCCATCAGAGGACAGGAAGTCTATGTTCCTTGAAGTGTACATTTCAGCTGCAACAAAGTTATGTCCCAATCCAAATCAAATGCACCGAACCTTTGGATCACGGTTCCCCTCCTCCCCTGTGGTGGTATTTTCCAGCGGTCGGAGATATATTTTCATCTGAATGAACTTCGATCAAAGCTTCCACCCTGTCCTTACGCTTACGCCTGACCCCGAAACCTTTACCCTGGATATCGTGCTGTTTGTTTAGATTGTGCTTACCCACAATGCTCTGGGCTGTGGCTCAACAACTTAGGTGACATGACTGGATCAAAAAATGGCAGCAATACAGTATAACTGTACACATCTTCACAGCTATGTCAATAGCAGTTGGTTTTACGGGGCAGAGCCAGATATTTAAAGGGCGTGTATCCCTTTGACATCCGTCTTGGGGATTTTTGCTACCATGGCAACCCTTGAAGCAGGTTTTCACGGTACACCAGATTGCCACAGGAAAGCAGGATGGAAAAAGGATATATAACCGAGTACTCAGCTCCAGGGCTTTCAGACATTTCTCAAACACACTAAAAAGATTTTTCTCCAGTCCACAAATTTACCGTCTTATTTGGGTCAGAGACACCAGTAGGTTTGTCAAACTTTATTTCACAAAACAAGTCCAGCAGTTTGACAAATTGTTTCGGAGAATTTGAAAAAAACCTGAATTTTGCTCAACTCTTTTTAGTTTTACCCACAATTCTGTATCACTCTCTAATTCTCAGGGGTACTTCCTGGTTCCTCCATGTCCAGTTTATTGGACAGCATCCTTCAGCACCTGCTCAAGGAAAATATTGACTATTCAACCAAAGCATTTTCAAGTGTTCTTCATTTATGGTCAAATATAGGAACCAAACTAACTTTAATTTTTCAGTTTTTACGACTGTTCTGGCATCATTTGCTAAAAACAGCTCGAAAACGACCAGAGCCAGATTAGGGATCCATCCAGTTTCACCTCCGACGCAAAAATTAATTTAAAACTCAATCTTCCCGTCCCGATCCTGTAGCCAGACTTAAAAGCATTTTATTCATTTAAACTTACATCAATTTGAGAAACAAAACATTATCGTGCAAACAAACCTCAGGCAACTTTTGCCTGAAAAAAGCTTTATAAAATAAAAAGTAGGTGGACTTAAAATCGAAGCATTAGTTGCAGTGTGATCACATTTATTATGAAAAGCCAAAATGATTAAAGCTCTAAAACAAAGCTTTAGCAAGTCCCTTCATGCCGATTAAATGAAGATATCTTCTAAAGTTGTGTATTCTTTAAAACATTTAACATGAGAACGGGTCTGAACTCCTGCAGTCGTACGTGAGAAGGTCTCTTTCCAACGTCGACGACTACATGGAGTTTAATTAAAGATTCTCATCAGCCTGGCACATGCGAGCCTGCCGAGGTGCAGGGTTGGATCAAATCACGTTTAAAAGAGGGGTATTTTTCTCTCTCTTATCGAAACATCTTATAGTTTTTCAGTAAATTGGTCCAGTTTTCAGAAATGCAGCCGACTTTGAGTGAGAAAACAATCCTGACATTTTTTTATTCACGTTTATCTGACGCGGGTCAAGTTTTTTCGAGCATAACACATTTGGTGTTATATTTACTAATTCTCATCTACTTTGTTTACGATGGTACATTTATTATTATTGTTATTTTTCATGTTATTGATTTATTATTCTGTTATTTCATGTATTCATGTTTTTGTTTGCTTATGTTCAAAATAAAAGATATCAATAAATCAATCAGGTCAGAAATCCTGTACTGATGATGATGGAGCGGAGCTTCAATTCTTAAAAAATCCAACCCGCGGTTACATTTCGCCAAAAAAACATTCATAAATATTTTAGTTGCACTAATTGCTGGAGTGGTCGTTAAGATCTGGCTGGACTGACCTCCCATCCGATTCAAGCAGTACTGGAGTTGAGGGGGGATGAGGGGGGATGGAATCGCCCCTGAAATAAAAACGGTCCAAATCATCCCCCTGTAAAACTGCCATCCCCCCTTTTCATCCATTATGTCATTTCATCAATGAATGTGGTTTTACTGCTATTTCAACATTTAGAGTCATCACCAGAAAAATAACACCAGAAAAATGTGACAATTTTCACCTTTTTCAGGTAAATTTTCACTTGAAATAAGTAGGAAAATCTGCCAGTGGGACAAGATTTATCTTCTTATTACAAGTAAAAAAATCTTGTTCCACTGGCAGATTTTTCTACTTATTTTAAGTGAAAATCTACTTGAAACAGGTGAAAATTGTTGTTTTTTTCCAGTGAAGAGTCTTGTTTTAAGTGTAATGAGATTTTTTTACTAAAATGAGACATTTTAACTAGAAATAAGACAAAAATTCTTGTTAATATTTTGAGTTTTTGCAGTGATCCATTTTACTTATCCTGTGAAGGACAGAGTCATATTGATAAGTTCAGAAAAGTGTTTTTTATTGTTGTGTTTTGATGTATTTGATGTAAGCCCAGTGGATATTTAAAGCTTACAGAAGGCTGCATTTAACTGCTGCTATGTCATTCCTGCAGTATTTCTGCAGGTGTTTTGGTCACTGCTATTATTTGTAATATATTATATTATTTGTAATCAGCACAAATTATCTGTCCCCATATGATAAAATCCACCATCCCCCCTGATTTTTTTTTACAACTTGAGTACTGGAAACAGGGGATACAGATTGATGACGGATCACATCAGACGACAGAGAAGAGCCCGACTGCATGACCTCATCTCAAGAAGCGTACGGTGCAAATACCCCTCCTTTAAAACATGCGCGTTAGATACAGCCACAGAGTTTGATTGGGTGTCTGCGGATGCTTTAACTAAAAACATTTCGCTGACTAGCGCCTAATTGGGTGCGTGGGTGGCGTTGACCTGTGGACCGTCCCAGCCAAAACCACCCGTAGGGGGAGATTTCATGACAAGGTGATGATGTCGGTTGATGGGAACATCGCAGGAGTCGGGGTGCAGCAGGTACCCGGAGAAGGTGCTGGTGCTCTCACTGCCAGAAAACATGCCGTTGGTTGTGTAGTCCTTCACCTGCAGCCAAATCCTATCATCCATTTCCAGGTGGAGCACAATCGTCTGGCTGGTGGTGGCTTGGGTGGACGTCTCCGTAGCTTTGATGATGGGGTAGAAGTTTCGGAAGATTCCGACCTTCAGAGGTCTCTCCGCGGTCGCCAGGTGGAAGGAGAAGACGTATGTGCCGTTGACGGGGGCCGTGTAGGTGCCCATCAATGGATCGTAGTGCCCCTGCCTGTTGTTGAGGACGTCTGGGAAAGAAACCGGCCAGTCCTTTTTAGGAAATGACTGGTTGAGACATGCGGAGAATGCTGATTGGATGGCGGGGGAGCAGGGACCGGGCGGCCCCATGAGACCCATATCACCCTGGCTGCCTCTCGACCCAACAAGGCCCTGTGAGCCCTCTGCACCAGTGTCGCCTTTGTCCCCTTTACTTCCCCTTTCTCCTGGTCTTCCATCAGTACCATCTGCTCCATCTGTGCACTCACAGATCCCCTGCTCACCCTGGTCACCCTTCTCACCAGTTAAACCGGGGTCCCCGGGCAAACCGAGGTCCCCCGTGTCACCCTTGATACCCTTGGACCCCACAGATCCCTGCACCCCTGGCAGGCCCCGGGCTCCGACTGAACCAGGCGCTCCTTGTGGTCCATGTGCTCCGGGGACACTTTCACACGAGGCGGGGCATGTGCCCGTTTCACCCTGGGGCCCCTGGGAACCTGCGGGGCCCATCGATCCTTGGTCACCTTTCTCCCCTGGAAACAAAACCAAAGCATGAGATCATGTCAGTTGGATGTGATTTTGCAGAGCACCTTCTTCTGATTCCTCAAAACCAGTTTAGAAATGCTGAGCTCTAATCTTAATAGAGGGTATGCATTAGGGGTGTAACAATATATCGTGCCACGAAATTTTGCGATAGAAAAACGTCACGATACCTGTCGTGGAGGTGACCACTGTAGCTGATATTGGGTTATTAATATTAATATATTGTGTTTACTAGTAACATCCTATTGGTGCAGCGGGATCACGTGACGACCTCGACCCGCGGACCAAAATCTGACTACGCTCAGAAGAAACTGGTACCGTTTTGCGGTCCCGATCACGGGAATCTTGCAGGGTTTTACTTGTAAGGTGAGCATGAATCAATCTTTTTTATTACGTAAAGACTGTGTCGTCCCCAAAGGTGGGAGGATGAAACGATAACGGGGTTCACCTTACGGCCTCAGGCTGGAGCAGGTGAAGCTCTGAGCTCTGGCATAAACTAAATAACAGTCATGTTGCATTTGGAGTTTGGGACTTTTCATAGTTTATTTATTTACTTTTATTTATTTATTTAATTTTAGTTGTTAAATTTCTGGAAAAGAAAAAAGTTAAATCATACATGAGAGAAATTATTCAGTTTGTGGCAAAATATTTGTACTTGTATGAAACTGAAGATGCATAATGCAAACCTGACATTTACTTTTAGTTCAGTTTGTGGCTGGTTTTCTCTTTAAAACTTAAACAGTTATAAAGTGTTACAAACTGTAACAATAGGGCAAACGCACAGCATTGTTTTGCATTTTGTGTCTTTCAAATAAAAGACCATTTTTTCCAGTCAAATGTTCCTCATTCAAGGTTGTTAAAAAAATACTGCTATAATATTGTATCGTTATCGTGACCTCAATAACGTGTATCGTATCGTATCGTGAGATTAGTGTATCGTTACACCCCTAGTATGCATTGACGTCACTTCCCCACTGGACCCCTTACTTGCACTGAGTGGCAAAACTTCAGCAAAAATGTCTGCAACTAGTTGAGAAGACGTGATAACAGCCAATTATTGGCTTAAATTAAAGGCAGTTGGACTTGACAGTGACCCGTACAGTTTCCTGAAGAACCAGTGGTCCATGGACATTAATATTTGGTACAGTTACCAAGAACCAGTGGTCCATGGACATTAATATTTGGTACAGTTACCAAGAACCAGTGCTCCATGGACATTAATATTTGGTACAGTTACCAAGAACCAGTGGTCCATGGACATTAATATTTGGCCACAAATCCAGTTTCCTGATATTTATATGTACTTAATTTCTACGCCGGGGAAATACACGGAGCAAAGCTTGAAGGCAGACAAAAGTCTTGACGTTTGGTCCGACTTCAAGTCAGGATTTGTTGGTGAAATTAAGGTGATGAGGACACAGAACTTTATGATTTGACCGTTTAACGTTAGCTACCCAAAAATCCAACATTACCTGATACAAAATGGGAACCACAAATCCACGTTTCGGTTTCTGCGAATTGCAGCGATCCATTTGTTTCTCTTAGCTTATTTTTGGCAGTCTGTAAAATGATAACTCCGATTTCTTGCTAAATCTATGAGTACAGTCAATCGCACAACAGCTCTTTCCCATTTTAGATGTTTTCCAGTTGCTCAAACTGAAAGTCTACGCTGCCACTCAGTCTTTCTGCCACTCAGTGGGTGTAACCTACTGTGAAGTCACATCTGTGACGTCATGCGCATTCCCTCCATTGAAACCAAGCTGCAGCTCAGGAATGGTTAGGTCTTAAGTGTCAATCTTAAATCACGCGTTGTGATCCCAGCAGACCTTTGAATCCCCGCTGGCCCTTCATCCCGGTAAAACCGATCATGCCAAGCTGTCCCTTCTCCCCCGCGTCGCCCTTCTGACCTGAAACAGCCACAAAAAAACAGGAGTTACAGAAATAACTGAAGATGTGATACAATATCTACTATCTAAAAAAAATTACAATCTGCTTTTAACGTTATTCAGAGGAATCGTAATCAATTGTGACAAAACTAAATGAATGTGCTTTTCAAAATCAGGGAAGACAGGATTCTTGTCACGTTGTTACACAAGAAGAGAAAGTTTCAGTCTACAAATACTTGGGATTTTACTTGTCTTTTAAATACCATGTTGAGTGTCTTACAAAGAAACTCAGGGTTAAACTGAGTTTCTATTATAGAAACTACCGGTAAAGTTGTTTCTCCTTTAAAGACTGATTCAGGCAACGTTTGTATCAATACTTGATTATGCTGATATCTTATACATGAATGCAAATCTCTTCTCTCTGGAAATGCTGCATTCAGTGTTTCGTGCAGCATTAAGGTTTATAACAGATGTTGAGCTGAATCTCTGGAATGGATCCCAACTACACTTCCCAGAATGCATCAGTAGCAGCAAGCAGGCTGCTGGTCACCTGATCAGTCATTATGATTCTGAGCACCTGAGAAAGACTGGGGGAAGCTCAGTTAGTCCAACAAACAAACTTCAGAGGAAAGAAGCTCCATGTCCACTCATGGATTCAGTCCAATGGTCGCTGAAATGTTTGATCTGCTTTCATAGTTTGTGAAATGCTGCTGAATATGGTCAAGTTTATGTTTAACTGCTGTGTAGATTTGGTTAATGAAAGCATTGCAGCATTAACTTCATTGATTTAGTGTTGAATGAGTTTACACCAAGATAATGTTTCATTTTTCAGTAAGAAAATATTTCATTTTGAGTTTGAAAAATTAACAGTATAGAATACAGAAGGCTAATACAAAGGTGAGAATGTTACAATTCTGTTATGAATGTTAAAACTTTACTAAAAATTCACAATTTAAAAATGTTTAAGATATTTGATTAATTTAAGATGTTTACTTTTGTTTCTGTTTTTAAAGGTTTACAACCTATTGTGACGAAGTGACCAACCAACCTAAAGAAAAATAAAAGTTTGAGTCGGAAATTGGAATTGAGTTGTCCTTGCGTCCTTTGGAGGGAAAAAGAGGTGGACTTGACAACAGATTTAGGTGAACTCTGGTGGTGTTTTCTTCATAAGGCCATCCTTGTGTTCTCTCTTGGTTTCTAGAGTCTCAGGCAGGACAGATTGATAATGTACACTATTCCTCGAACCCCAACTGTCTTTGGGGAAAGTGCCTTCAAAGCATTTGCACCATCGTCCTGGTATAAATTGCAGAGTCATCTTAAATTGGATTATCTCCCAAGAATGGAGGATTTTAAAGCTTGGATCAAGGACTATGTGACCCTAGCATGCACAGTGATTATACTGTAATGATGTGGTTGGTCAAACTGTTTTTATCTTTGTTTTCTTGTTATTGTTCAAGTGTGTATTTTATACTGTGCTGCTCTCTTGGCCTTTGCAAAAGAGATTCTGAATTTCAGTGGGATTATTCCTGGTTAAATAAAGGCTAAATAGATTTAAAAAAATATGTTTGTCTCCTCAGCAAGTTGATTTTCTTTACAAACCAGGTGCCGGATTCACCAATATGTTCTTAAGAACGATCTTAAGAAATGTCTTAAGATCTGAAATTAAGAAGTTCTTAAGTGAAATTCCTCAATATTTTCTTAAGAACTGTCATTTCTTACGAATTTCTTATTTTTCCTACTTAAGAACTTCTTAAAATATGTCATTGCATTGCACGCGCCAACAAACAACATTTATACAGGTAGTTTGGTCTTAACCGTCAGTCACTAAACATGGAGAAGGAGAAAAAGAGATGCAGGAACTTTTCAAGGTTATGGTGGATGGGATTAATGTGTTGAAAAAAAATATACTATTGGGGAAAATTAATAATAATTAACTACCACGCTAACTAACATGCTAACAAACAGTTAAAGGAGCTTGAGGCTCCTTTTAAGAAATTAGACTCTCTAGCGCCACCCTTCACCACGACGGCCGTTGGGGGTACTGCAGCCAACAGTGAAGCCGGCACGGGAGAACGGGGAGAACGTGCATGCAGCGTCATGTGACGTCACATCCGCAGCCCAGCGCGGGAAATTCGGCCCCACAATTGCAGCACATTTTGCAGCACACAGCCTGTTCAAGGTAACGGAGAGATACACTAGAGGGCTCATTCTTTTTGGTTTGGAACGCTTCATCTGACATTATTACTAGAAAACTTAACGTGCCTCATGCTCCTTTAAACAAGCAGCTCGCTGAGACTGATTGTCTGACATGCTGGAAATTGAAACATAGTTGGTTTTGACTGTTGTTGAATGTATTTTTTTCTTTCTTTTTTCTGTATTAGATCTGTTGTGAAGTTCTAGACTACAAATAAAATGAAATTATGGACTGCTTTTCAGACTTTTTGACGACCTCCGATGAACTCTTAACTGTTAACTCTTAACTCTTAACTTAACTCTTAACTGTTCTCATTTCGCTGTCTTCGTTTTGTGGAATGTCTCTGCTTTTTATTTCGTTTTTAATTTGATATTCTCTTTATCTAGTGGAAATTTATGTGGTTTGCTTTAATGTTATGATTAGTACTGTATTATTTTAAAATGTTGGCGGACCCCAGGAAGAAGAGCTGCAGTCATGCTGTAGCTAATGGGGATCCTAATTAAACAATTAAACTGACAGAAGGGCCCAGAAGTCAACCAGAGACAGGAACATGGAGGAAGCTGAGGACGGCACTTCCCACGAGGAAGTTCAAAAGCAAAAACTTACCCACGAACGCCGCAAGCTTTGACCGCTGGGAAATTAGAATCTGAATGATTATAAAGCTCCATTTTCTCCATTCTCCATTTTCAAGGTATGGTTCAGTAAACAAATGAATGAAATCAGTCAAAAACATAATAAAGCATTTAAAAGAAATGGTAAAGGTCAATCATTATAAAAATAAGCAGAATATTTGCCGTCGGTTCTCCGCTGCAGCCACTGCAGTCAAAATGGACCTGACGTCTGTTATTACTGTGTTATTACAGTTACAGTACAGGTGTGTGACTCACCCTTTATGCCCTGGGGGCCCGTGAATCCCCGATAGCCTTTGAACCCGGTCATCCCTCGTCTCCCAGGGCTTCCAGGTCTTCCTGAGGAAGGTGACAATCAGGTGAGCTTTCATAGTCGTCACATCTTGGTTTGTAATTATGGGATTCACTTCTTCTGAACGCTGCGTACGACCTGTATTACCTAGATACCCAGATGGCTAGTTTTACATTTCTGGCCATCGCGACCTACTTCAGGATGAAGACAAATGCATAAACTTGTGATGATTGTAAGACAGTGTACATCACTCTCATGGAAGAGTATCAGTAAACCAAAATTCATTAACTGAATTAAAGAAATGTCTACAACTTTACCTATGGAAAAGATTACTTACATTATAAAGGGGAAAATATCATTTCAAAACATTTGGGGTCCTTTTATGGAATATATGGAGAGTGTGGATTTAAGCGGTCTGGGGCGGATGAGGCGTAGTTACCAGTGATCCTCTGCTGTGTTCTAAAAAAATGTCCTTTCTGAACTATGCACAATGGTGAAATAATTTGGGCTAACCCTTGAAAAATTTACATTGTTGTTACTTTCTTGTTTTGTTTGGGATTTTATTTTTTTTATTTTTTTAAATATATTTATTTATTTATTTTTTCTTTCTTTTTTCTGTTGTGTTGCTTTACGATATCTCATAAATACCTGACTTGTAATGAAATATGATTCGAATGCTGGATAATAATTCAGCTGCCCTTGATGTTCTGAATTGTTTTCATTTTTGTGTATCATTGGAAGGATTTTTATAACCAAATAAAGATAATGTTGAGAGAAAAAAGACAGTGTACATGCCTGGGAGGCCCCGGTCTCCACGGTCTCCTTTGGGCCCCACAGTTCCTTTGCAGCGCGAGCAGATGCAGAAGAATGGAATCGCGTCCACAGGCGGTGGAATCGGCGCGTTGAACAGCATGTCACAGATGGCTGGGTCGGACATCGGGGGCATGAGCGAATCAGGGACCATCATTCGCAGGCTGTCGGAGCCGTCGGTCTGGTTTCCGCTGGGCGGCCCCTGCTGACCCGCGGGGGGCATGTTCACCGGTCTGCTGCGAGCGAGGGGAGACCACGTGCGCTGATCCTCGGGCGGCTGCCCGCTGCCGTCCGCTCTGGGCCAGCGGAAGGTGTTGGGGTCGGGGGTGGAACCCTCCTCCTCTTCGGAGGAGGACAGGGACAAGGTGGTGTTGCGGAGCAGCATTCCCGAGCAGATGGAGGACAGGACGAGGACTCCTAGCTGGCTCGCCAACATCTGGAGGAAGCAGAAAATAGCAGAGCTCAGGTCTTAATCAGTTCTTTCGTAATCCTTCTTGGCTCTTCCCCGAACTCTGGCCAGAACTCTGAGGTTCAAAAGTCAGATGCTCTTAACCTCTCCCAGAACCGGGCCGAAGAGCCCAAGAAACTGAGCTTTTTCAGTAGACGGCTCTCCGGACCACCTTGCTCTCCTCTCTCTGGGTTTTGGTCCCGTTGGGAGCAGGACATTCTGACTTTTATCGTGCAACCACATTTCAGTTGTTTACTTTCACCACGTGTGTATGTAGATATATATAGATATAGAGCAGATAGAGTTAATATAGAGATAGTATGGTGCAAATAAGTGTATTTATAGAAATATTTATATGGGCATGTGTGTACAAATATATAGAAATATTCAACTATATGTATGTATGTATGTATAGGTAAGTGTGTGAGTACAGTGTGTGAATATAATTATAGTATAGTTAGTTATAAATACTTGTTAATAAATGGTTAGTGAATGGGAATAGGATTAAATAAGTTTACACTTCTTCCTACTCCTTTTTGCAGATGTAAATTAAGATATTAAGTGTTAAAGGAAGAAATTATTTAGTTTTTTTGTTTTGTTTTCTTATCTTTTTTATTTTTTGTATTTTACATGTACAAAATAAATCAAATCAATCAATCAAACCACTTTGACCAACTGGTTTGGTTTTAATGAAGAAATAAATGACTGAAAAGCTGTTTTTTTTTCTGCGGTTAGGAAGCATCCCCAACGGTGATGAGCTGGAGCTCACGCCGCTAAACCAAAGTCTTTATCCCAGTTTAAACTCAGCCACTGGTTTTTGTCTTATGTCAAGATGACACGCGTTCATTTCTAGGGGTGGGTTAAAAGTATTGGTATATCGATATTTTATCGATATACATGTCTAGGAATGATTATCGATACATAAATTCAAGTATAGATTTAAAAAAATATATATATATATCTTTTTTTTTTTTAATCCTGATTTTTTTCCCCATTTTATCACCCAGTGCTCCCAGGGTGCTGAAGTCGTGGGGGAACTTTAACACGCACTCAGCGCCCACAGCTTCCCCGGCAGGAATTGAACCCAGGACCTTCTTGCTGTGAGACGGCTGCACTACCAGCTGCGCCACCGTGCCCCTTGATTTTTTTTTTTTTTTTTTTTTTTTTTTGAGAATCCCTTCCATTGCCAAAGCAAAATTGGTATTGTAACTAAAATATCGATATCGAATTGTATTGAATCGGATCAGAAATCGTATCGACTTGGGAGGTCAGTGATGATACCCAGCTCTATTCGTTTCTGCAGCTTCTCCTCCTCTGATGTCAGTAAGCACCTATGTTATACCTGAGATCGCTTCTATAAACCTTTCTTTCTCATTTCACTGCTTTTACTTTCGTAAAAATGTGCTCCAGCCAGACGATAGAAAGTTGATCAGAAATCATGTGCCAACCAAATCCTCCTACTGCAGCTGCGGAACAGACTCACCGTGCCGTCCGAGCCGCACAGCATCCTCTTCAGCAGCGTGATGGAAGATGAGCTGGATGGACGAGGCTGGGATGGATTTATAAGCATCGCCCCAAAACAAAACTTCCATATTCAGTGTTACCTGACGGCCCGAGTACAAAAGGCTGAGGAGGGGGAGGAGTGTTTTCATTGTCCTCCTGAAGAAGAACTGGGCCTCTCTGCGTCCCCATGTGACCTCCTTAACCGTGAAACTGCGAGAACGCATTCAGAGCAGAAACAAAAGATGCTGATTCATTATCACTCCATTATTCTCCACCCTGCTCTTTCTCTCATCCTCCCGATAAAAGTCTCTCAGACGTTTCAGCTTCCAGTGCAAAGAAGTGTTGATTATTTTGAGGCAACAAGTTTTTGTCATCAGCTGATTTCTCTGTGATTCTGTTCGTTCATGTAACAACAGTTCAGGAGAACGATTCGTCTGAAGGCACATTTCAGTGACGTCCACTGAGAAGCACCTGGGGATGGTGGGAAGTAAAAAAAAAAAAAACCTTAGTTTACAAGAACCAACCTAAATAAATACATGTGTCTGTCCTGCACGGGTTTTCTTGCTTGTCATCTTTCACACATCTGGAATCTTCGTCTTCAGTCTTGAAGTCGTTGTTTTTCATCACCTGAACAGGCGGATGCTCAGCGGGCCGTAATCTGAACCGGGAAGCAGCCAGGCTTCACAATGAGCAGCCTACTTTCATTTATCCGTTTGTTCTGCAGCAGGAAGCAAAGACTCAACAAAGCCGACTCATCTCATGGGATCATCTTGGTACACGATATGCACAAACGCACCCGCACTTTTGGCTGCAACCGGACGATTTGGAGAGTTAAATGATAACGGATTACTTTTACCTGCAATTATAAAGTAAATCTCCAAATGTTTCCTTTCTGAGGAAATTCCCTTCATTCCTCCTTCATCACTTCATCTCTGTTATCATCCCACACCTTTCTTCTCTACATATGCCTTTTTTGTTGATATTTAGATGATTCTAGGAGCTCTTCGGAAGCTTTTCTTTTTTTTATCGGTATTGTCTTGTTTTTATCATTTTTATACTTTTATTGTAGTGTTTTATTCGTGTTATCACGGCCGCCGATAGGGGGGGACAAACGGGTCGGTTGTCCCCGGCCCAGGGTAGGGGGGGGCCCAGAACTGAAGAAAAAAATAAAAAATAAATAAATAAAATAATTCTCATTAAATTATGGAATCATTTTTCAAAATGTTTCAAAATATGCCTATTTGTGGAAAAAAATATATTTGAGTTGTATGTGTATTTGAGTTACATAAAAGCTTGTTATTTGTTTTCTTCCTAATTGTCCTTGTGGTCAAGAACCCCCAACACAAAAATGGTTTGGCCGCTGATCAAAATTTGACGTTATCATTTAATTCAACCATTAGAACGGTCAAAATGTCCGGTCAGCACAAGTCCGGTGCTCAGAAAAGAAGAGAAAAGAGAAGAAGAGAAGAAGAAAATAGAGGCCTCAGAGATTATCTACACCAATATTTTAAAAAGGGGGTGATGGTGAAGCTGGAATTAATAAAGTCAGCGTAGAGCAAGGTAAGAAACGTTTACCAACCTTGTAACTTAACCTAACTGGCTAGCTCTAATGCTAATGTCCATTAGCTTGTATAAAAACCTGAAGAGCAGAGGGAGAGGAGAGGAAGAGGGAGAAGGAGAGATCCGGGCGCAGGGGGGCCCATCTTAGATTATTTTGTCCCGGGCCCTTGCAGGACTGTCAGCTGCCCTGCGTGTTATTATTGATGTTGTTTTATTTTTTGTGTAGCACCTTGTGACATTCCGTTGTCTGTGAAAGGTGCTATAGAAATAAACTTTACTTACTTAATCTCTATAAGATCCTGGGTCCAAACTATTAGGAGCATTCAGATACTCACAGTTGCAGGGGCACAACTATGACACTTAGGGGCAAATCTTAAATTGAACAACGGCATCGTTACACACATTTTTCCCCATTTGAGCCACAATTTTACAAATGTTTTGGATATAAATAGATAAAATAATCCATCAGCTTTAGTTCTCAAAGTCCCTTGAATGGTATAAATGGCGGTTCTTCTGCTCTCATTTCAGCCTCCTCTTGGTTCTTAGGTCTCATCACCCTGAGGACCTCCGTCTCAGGGAAGAAGCCGGTTGGACGTGTCTGACGCACCTCCATCCTGACCAGATGCCCGAAACACCTCCACCGGCTCCTCCTGATGTGGAGGAGCAGGACCACAGGCTCAGATTTGGGGGGGGGGCAGATTCTCATCCTGGATGCTTGACACCCGGCTGCGAACTGCCACCGTGGGAGCAGGAGCACATCGTCTGCAAAAAGCAGAAACCACATCCTGACACAACCAAACCTGAGCCTGGAAATCTGTCCATCAAAGGTATTCATTTGTTTTTTATCGTTTTATGGAAAGCACTTTGTGTTGCATTTTATACATGCATGAAAAGCGCTCTACCAGGGGCGGGCAACCAGTCAGAGGCAAGAGCCACAAGAGCCCCATCCCTCACTCCCTGCTCTCTCTGAGACATAAAAATACCATTATAAAATGGAAAGGTGAAATCCTGCAATCTCATTGGTTGTTAACTGTGGTATAATGAGCATATTATTTTTCATTCCAATGTATACAGTATATTGTTTATATTTCGTAATTATATATTTTTTACTTTTTACCCTTTCCCTGCATGTGTGTGTTGAGTGAACTGCTGCTGCACAAAGTGAATTTCCCCATTGAGGGAGAAATAAAGGACAATCTTATTTTATCTTATCTTATCTTATCTTATATACCACAGCTTCTATTCTAAAGCCTTACAGTATCACAGCCTATCATTCCGCGTCAGGGAAGCAACAATGTATCCATGACAACAACCAACTGTTACATATTTTTTGACGGTTACAGCAGGTAGCAAAAAGTAGCTGGTGTTAAAGTTTATTTTCGTTAACAATTAATTAGGAATATTCACGGTAAACTTTGATCTCCGGGGAGGAGCTAACGATGGATAAATGGATTGACGAGTGCCCGTCTCCGAAAAAAACGAAGAGCAAAAGACGACATGCGGAGCTGAAATCTGGAGAGATGGGACTATTTTTTCCCACAGTGGGGCTATTTTTACTGGATAATGTGTATTTCTGATTAATTAAAAATAAATTAATTAAATATTAATATTTAATTTATATTATTATATTAAACTCTCCCACGCTGTTAAAAACGTCCTGTGTTTATCTTCATATTTTCGTTTGGCCATGCATTTTTTCCCTGCCATTTTGAGAGTGGATTTTTTTCCCTCCAAGTTATTTCCGTCACAATCACGAGCGCGTGCCCCCGTATGGTTCAACGGGTTGAGCTGGCGACTTATGTAAACCTTCCCCTGTACAGCAACGCGCGTTCGATTCCAGTCGCGGCATATTTTGCCCCCACTTCCTACGTGTCTGTCCTTCACTGCACCATCAAATAAAGTCACAAATAAAGACACCGGGCAAAGAGCCGCATGCGGCTCACGAGCCGCAGGTGGGCTACCTCTGTGCTATACAAATTAAGATTGATTTGATTTGATTTGATGAACAGAAAATGCGACAGAGCTCAGCCCCGAGGGAGTCCGACTCCCATCATCCAGCTTACCAAACCCTTGCTGCATTGGTGTGGGGACTGAGACCCAGTACGACGATGTGCAGATGGGGGGGTTTATTATTCCCACAGGCGCCTGGTCCTTGATCTGGGCTAAACGTCACTGCTTGAGATGAAAAGTTGCACATGCCGGACTGAAAGCAAAGGCTGCAGGACTCCAGTTAAAAGTCTCAACACATCCTCAAGAAATGTCCAGTAATTTTAGATATAATGTCACTGCAGCATTACAAATATCAGTGTTATCATTTACCACATGGTGATAGAGGGAGGAATAATAAATACAAATAAATAATTATGGATGACATCGCTCTGTAGAGCGTCAAGTGAATGCTGAAATATTTAGAAGGATTTTTCTTTTAAGCATCATTTAAGACTGTTGCATTTTAACTCTGCTAATATGAATTATCTGACAGTATTTATGTTTTTAAATGTATTAAAGTATTGATGCAATTTACGTTAAAATTACATACACTGATTAACTACTTCAGTAATGGTATGTGTCATAGTAATTTGGTATCTCCTTAAAACAAGAACTGATCTTTAATCAAACTTTAAGTCTCAACCTGATTCAACACCTAAAGAAGCACTGCCTTGTTGAAACATAAGATAGGTGAGACTGTACGTTAAATTTTGCAAGAAAGACAGTTTATTTTTGGTATTGTATTCTATACCACATTTCATTCACCTGAATGTGAAATAAAAAAACAAGGGAAGGATACATTTTGGTTGTGTTGCTTCTTTTCATGCGTACTATAAAATACTTTTACTTTTGATACTTAGTATATATTTTATTTATTTATTTATATTTATTTTATTATATTTTATTTTTTTTTGTATATTTTTTCACAAGATACTTTTGATACTTAAGTATATTTAATGTGAGTTACTTTAAGACTTTTACTCAAGTAATTTTCTTATGGGCCAAAGTCTTCAGTTATGACGAGAGAGATTAGTCCGCTCAGACGCTCAGCTGCGGCTTGTTATAAAACTAATGATTTCAACTGAAAACACATTAAAGCATGAATAACTTATTTAATATTTTAGTTTTTTGGTAAGTGACGGTGGTATAAGTGGGATAATGCCCTTCGAGGTGGACATTATCAGAAATATATGGACTTTGCAGGGTATTTCTGATATTCAGTACTCGAGTTGAGGGGGGATGAGGGGGGATGGCATCCCCCCTGAAATAAAAATAAAACTGCCATCCCCCCTTTCCATCCCATAAGTAATTTCATCAATGAATGTGGTATTACTGCTATTTCAACATTTAGAGTCATCACCAGAAAAATAACTTGTTATATGACAATTTTCACCTGTTTCAAGTAAATTTTCACTTGAAATAAGTAGAAAAATCTGCCAGTGGGACAAGATTTATCTTCTCATTACAAGAAAAAAAAAATCTTGTTCCACTGGCAGATTTTTCTACTTATTTTAAGTGAAAATCTACTTGAAACAGGTGAAAATTGTTGTTTTTTCCAGTGATGAGTCTTGTTTTAAGTGTAATGAGATTTTTTTACTAAATGAGACATTTTAAGTAGAAATATTCTTGTTAAGATTTTGAGTTTTTGCAGTGATCCATTTTACTTATCCTGTGAAGGACAGAGTCATATTGATAAGTTCAGAAAAGTGTTTTTTATTGTTGTGTTTTGATGTATTTGGTGTAAGCCCAGTGGATATTTAAAGCTTACAGAAGGCTGCATTTAACTGCTGCTATGTCATTCCTGCAGTATTTCTGCACGTGTTTTGGTCAGTGTTATTATTTGTAATATATTATATTATTTGCAATCAGCACAAATGATCTGTCCCCATATGATAAAATCCACCAATCCCCCCTGATTTTCTTTTACAACTCGAGTACTGCTGATAATGTACACCTCGTCGGGCATCATCCCTTACATATACATCTAGAGAGAACAAACAGGAAGAGGGTCTGATCCCGGAGAGCGTCCGGCTAAGAGCAGAGCGCCCGGGAGCGTCACACCCTCCACCCCGGCTCCTGCACCCCTGACAGCTACTCCGTCACCCGGGAAACCAGAGACGTCCCTTTCATTGGAATGAGGCTGAGACACAAAGGAATACATGCAGGTGAATATTATCCTTGATCAGTGTCCTGGTTTCCACCGCCGGAGGCTCCCAGCGACACCCTGGGGGCCAGTTCCTCGCCTACACCTGTTTGCAGCAGGAACCACACCTGCATTCCTGCGGGAACGCTCCCAGTCTCCTGCAGCATTCCCCAGTCAGAGAGGGTCATGTGACCAGCCTGACACACCTGACGAACACACCCCACCTGTGACTGGAGGTCCAGCTCCATGCAGGGCACGCCGCATTCGCTCCTAGGCACGACTCGCTACTTGTTGAGTAACGTTAAACCAGGATTAAAAGGGTTCTAGCATAAGGGTTATTATAATGGTTCTTATAAAGGTTCTTATAAGGGTTCTTATAAGGGTTCTAGTGTAAGGATTATTATAATGGGTTATTATAAGGGTTATTATAAGGGGTATTATAAATGTTCTTATAAGGGTTCTTATAAGGGGTATTATAAGGGTTATTATAAGGGGTATTATAAGGGTTATTATAAGGGTTCTTATAAGAGTTCTTATAAGGGTTATTATAAGGGTTATTATAAGGGTTCTAGCATAAGGGTTATTATAAGGGTTCTTATAAGGGTTCTTATAAGGGTTCTAGCGTAAGGATTATTATAATGGGTTATTATAAGGGTTATTATAAGGGGTATTATAAATGTTCTTATAAGGGTTCTTATAAGAGTTCTTATAAGGGGTATTATAAGGGTTATTATAAGGGTTATTATAAGGGTTATTATAAGGGGTATTATAAGGGTTATTATAAGGGTTCTTATAAGGGTTATTATAAGGGGTATTATAAGGGTTATTATAAGGGTTATTATAAGGGTTATTATAAGGGTTATTATAAGGGTTCTAGCATAAGGGTTATTATAAGGGTTCTTATAAGGGTTCTTATAAGGGTTCTAGCGTAAGGATTATTATAATGGGTTATTATAAGGGTTATTATAAGGGGTATTATAAATGTTCTTATAAGGGTTCTTATAAGAGTTCTTATAAGGGGTATTATAAGGGTTATTATAAGGGTTATTATAAGGGTTATTATAAGGGGTATTATAAGGGTTATTATAAGGGTTCTTATAAGAGTTCTTATAAGGGTTATTATAAGGGTTATTATAAGGGTTCTAGCATAAGGGTTATTATAAGGGTTCTTATAAAGGTTCTTATAAGGGTTCTTATAAGGGTTATTATAAGGGTTATTATAAGGGGTATTATAAGGGTTATTATAAGGGTTCTTATAAGAGTTCTTATAAGGGTTATTATAAGGGTTATTATAAGGGTTCTAGCATAAGGGTTATTATAAGGGGTCTTATAAGGGTTCTAGCATAAGGGGTCTTATAAGGGGTCTTATAAGGGTTCCGGTCACTTTAAATGAAGTGGCCGGTCTTCAGGGAGAAGTTCAAAGTACGTCTGAGAGGAATACCTCAACACTTCATCTTCCTCAGAGAGGAAAAAGGGGTTTTCTCTCCATTTTACACCTATCTGGGATGATTTACGAGTCATATAATGGTGTTGTGTAATTCTAATTGAATAAACAAGTTCTGCCGAAGCTCCAGAAGCCTCTTTTTGTCCTCCAAGTCCCTGATCTTTTTTGAGTTTTAGTTACAGGCTTTTTTCATCTTCTTCTTCCCACATATCTGATGTTATCTGCCGTCCATTGTCTGCTGTGGCGGCACTAGCTGCGACGGGTATCTGGTGCTCCCCGTCGTCTCTTTAGAGTAAAATAAGCTGTGTTTCATGTGTAACTCATCCTCAGCGTTATGCAACAACGTTCATCCTCCAGCTTTTATCAGCAGCTTCATTGTTTTAAGCGAGTGAAATCTAAAATAGCTGGGAGGGAATATCTCAAAAATCATAAAGATTGTGCACTTGGTGACAAGTTTTTGATATTTGGCATTGTGTTAGGTATGGCCATAAGGTTTCCAAAAAACACCGCAAACAAATTGGGATGGCCCCCTATTGGCCGGTTTGCAGAAAATTCAAAATGGCTCGCGCCGAAAAGACCAAAGGTCGTATCTCAGCTTCTCTTAGTCCTAGATTGTTGTATATTGTCACTTTCTCTACTTTTTTGGTGCTAGGAATTCAATTCTGAAATACATTTCCTATTTCAAGGTCATGTTGAAGGTCAAATATAATTTTCAAGGTCATTTTTTGCACAAAAATCTCCATATCTCTAGAATTAAGTCACATAGAAAGATTATAGAGGGCTCTAGACCCATATTTTCACCCCCAAGGAATGTAATTTTCGGTTTATTGGACGGGTCACTATCACTGTAGTGTCAATCTCATTGGGTGAGAACAGTGGCCTTCATTCAGGCTTAAGAGGAACAGAACCTCAGAACTAAGTCACAGTAAAAGAATAGGACTTTATTAAAATAACCCACATTTTGAATTTTCTGCAAACCGGCCACTAGGGGGCCGTCCCAATTTGTTTGCAGTGGTTTTTGAAAACCTTATGTCCAATACGTAACACCATGCCAAATATCAAAAACTTGTCACCAAGTGCACGATTTTCATGAATTCCCTCCCAGCTAAAATGTTCTATGGACGTTTCCCTGAATGTTCAGGTTCTCACAAGGAACTCGGAAACTTTTAATAATGCGTGCATCATAGCACCACCTTCAGGTCGGAGTTGGACGTCTCAGGACGTCTCCCCACCGCTGGAGCTCCGCCTCCTCGCTCTGGTGCTGATTCTGAGTCTGATGGTCTCGACTTCCACACCACTGGACCGTCTTCCAGATGGAGGCGGTACAAACCGTCCATTTCCGGGTTTGGACGCATGGAGGATGGGACCTGGACCCAGAAAAGCTCTAGTCCCACTGGAATGGGACCTAGACTCAGAAGAGCTGTCATCCCACCGGGACGGGACCTGGACGCAAATGAGCTTCTGTCCCTCCGGGACGGGGACTTGGATGCAAAAGAGCCATTGTCCCTCCAGGACGGAACCTGGACCCAGAAGAGCCGTTGTCCCACCGGGATTGGACCTGGACACAGAAGAGCTTCTGTCCCATTGGGACCGGACCTGGACCCAGAAGACGGCTGCAGCTAGACAACGCCTCGTGAAAGCAGACGATTATTCCTTCAAACTCAACATGAACCAAAACCCTTTGTTCTGATTTAACAGACCTTCTTGGGGAAAGTCCCCAAGGATAAAAGTTCTGGGTACTTCAGTTCAGTTCAAAAACACATTTCTGGCCTCTTTTTGCCCGTATTCGTTTAAATGGTGTTGTTTTAAAGTGGCTCAGACTCCAAACAAGGAGCGAGACCATTCTGCAGCAGATGTGGGTGGGTAGGTGGAGGTAAAGGGGAGGTCTGTGTGTGTTGACAGTGTTGACAGTGTTGGCAGTGATCGTCTGCAGACTGTGGACTCTCAGTAAACACTCTCGGTTAGTCATTAACGGGCAGAAAAGAGCGGAGGGGATTACTGTCTCCGTCCACGGCATCGGCTCTCCGCATGTAAGTATGGAATCACTTGTCTGTCTTGTACATCGACCGCTCCAGATGTCTTGGTTTGATGACGCTGGAGGGGGGTGTCAGCTGTCAGCGAGCTGGTGGGGTCAGAGGTCACGGAGGTCTGAACAGGAGGCATCTTTGACTCTGTTTCCAGTTAAAACACAAAATCAATACTGTGGCAATGCCTCACCGGAGCTGTTGACACGTTACTGTCCTCCGTAATGTTGTCCCCATGTCTGTCCCTTGCTCTTTCAGAGGTCTTCGCTTTGACAGGCTTTGATCCGTAAGTCCCATTACACCTGAATTTTGCCGTTTGTTACCGGAGGCTCCCGGGAAGCACTGAGGAGGTGACCGCTTTCATCTGCAGGTCTGACAGAGGCCATGTCCCGCCTGGCGCTGTCGCTGTGCGTCATCGTCGCTCTCTGGTCGGCATCCGTCATCAGCCTGTCAGGTGGGTGTGTTCAGATCGTCTATGACCATATCAGATGGTGTATGACCAGTTCAGATGGTTGATTACCAGTTTGGATGGTTGATAACGAGTTCAGATGGTTGATAACCGGTTTGGATGGTTGCCGACCAGTTCAGATGGTTGATAACCAGTTCAGATGGTTGATAACCAGTTCGGATGGTTGATAACCAGTTCGGATGGTTGATAACCAGTTTGGATGGTTGATAACCAGTTCGGATGGTTGATAACCAGTTTGGATGGTTGATAACCAGTTTGGATGGTTACCGAACAGTTCGGATGGTTGATAACCAGCTTGGATGGTTACCGAACAGTTCGGATGGTTGATGACCAGTTCAGATGGTTGATAACCAGTTTGGATTGTTACTGACCAGTTCAGATTGTTACCGACCAGTTCAGATTGTTACAGACCAGTTCAGATTGTTACCGACCAGTTCGGATGGTTGCCCAGCAGTTTGTATGGTTGATAACCGACGGAAGATGCCATAAACATCGCACTCCACTCCGCGCTGAGTCACCTGGAGAAACAGGGGAGCTACGTCAGGATGCTCTTTGTCGACTTCAGCTCAGCCTTCAATACAATAATACCGGACATTCTAATCCCCAAGCTATGCACCCTGGGATCCCACCATCCACCTGCTCCTGGATCAAAGACTTTCTGGTGAACCGACCCCAGCGCGTGAAGCTCGGTCCTCACCTCTCCTCCCCCCGCACTCTCAGCACTGGCTCTCCTCAGGGCTGTGTGCTGAGCCCACTTCTGTACTCGCTCTACACATCGGACTGCAGCCCCGCCCACCCAGAGAACGTCATTGTCAAGTTTGCTGATGACACAACGGTGGTGGGGCTGATCACAGGGGGAAACGAGGCGGCCTACAGAGATGAGGTCCTTAAACTTGGTGAGTGGTGTGCACTGAACAACCTGGCACTGAACACCACCAAAACCAAGGAACTCATCCTGGATTTCAGGCGGAACCGAGCCGCCCCCGCCCCCCTGTACATCAACGGTGATTGTGTGGAGCAAGTGCAGTCCTTCAAGTTCCTGGGCGTCCACATCACTGCAGACCTCTCCTGGTCGGTCAACACCACTGCACTGGTGAAGAAGGCTCAGCAGCGGCTGCACTTCCTGAGGGTGCTCAGGAAGGAGAACTTGAACACACAGCTGCTGGTGTGCCTTCTACCGGTCCACCATTGAGGGCCTGCTGACCCACGCCGTGACAGTGTGGCACTCCAGCTGCACGGAGGCAGACAGGAAGAGGCTGCAGAGGGTGGCAAACACAGCACGGAAGATCATCGGCTGCCCTCTGCCCTCTCTGCCCTCCCTGTCTGACATCTACAGCTCCCGCTGCCTCAACAGGGCAAGGAACATTTTAAAGGACAACACCCACCCCGGTTTCCACCTTTTTGACCTGTTGCCCTCTGGGAGGCGCTTCAGGTCCTTACGATCCCGAACCAACAGACTCAGGGACAGCTTCTTCCCCAAAGCTGTGAACTTTTTGAACTCATAAGCTACCTCACACTGTGCAATATTTCCTATTTCCTGTCCACAATGTCCCAATATTCCTTACCTATGTATGTGCAATACTCTTCCATCCTTTCAGTGCAATGTTCTTCCACCCATCCAAGTGCAATATTCCTCCACCCATTCATGTACATTTTTATTTTATTCTCCCACTCACTCTTTCCTTATAGTGTATATATATATATTTATGTTTACTTTTTTTTGTTCATTTTTGTTGTGTACAGTTTACTTGATTATATAGTCTTGCATTTGTTTTGCACTTTGACGGAGCTGCTGCCTAATTCCATTGTAGAAATATAATGATAATAAAGGCTTTCTATTTCTATTCTATTTCTAACCAGTTCGGATGGTTGATAACCAGTTCAGATTGTTGATAACCAGTTCGGATTGTTGATAACCAGTTCGGACGATTGCCGACCAGTTCGGACAATTGCCGACCAGTTTGGTCCCCGGGGCAGGCTAACGCTCTCCCTCCCTGCAGTTTTCTCGGATGCTCCTCGAGCTCACATGCTGCTCCGATCCCGTCGGGCGAACAGTTTCCTGGAGGAGCTGAAGCCTCCCTCCAAGGAGAGGGAGTGCGTGGAGGAACGATGTGACTTCGAAGAGGCCAGAGAGATCTTTCAAACCAGGGAGGCAACGGTAAGAAAACACTCACTGGTCCAAACGACGAGAACCTGACGGTTTAAAGTTACGTCAGAGGTGATCTGCTGGCAGAACTGGGATATTTATATTAGCATAGATTTGTCAGTTTGGAAGAAGAACGTAAACGTGGTTCAGGGTGCAGTTCCCCGGTGTTGCAGGAACCTGCAGCACTGATCCAGACAAGGTCATCCAGGGTCCACCTCAGCTCAGGGTATTTCACAGGTCCATTCATCACTCCATCAGTCCATCCATCCATCACTACATCCATCACTCCATCCATCCATCCATCAGTCATCCATCCATCCATCCATCATCCATCAGTCTATCCATCCATCACTCTATCCATCAGTCCATCCTTCCATCAGCTGCTTTGTCGCTTCATGAAAGTAATCATCTTAATGACCTTAAATAACATCTGCACCAATTCATGTCCAGTTTACCTGCTTTATTGACTGTTTGTTGTTGTTTTTTGTGCTTCCAGCTGGAGTTCTGGACGGTGTACACAGGTACCAGCTTGCTCAGTATCCCCCCTCCACAAGGCTTCATACACACTTTTAGTGATGACGCCACACTGTTCCAGCTGCTGGTTAGCGTGCAGCCACACTACTGACAACACCGGCCCTCAAAGTCTGTAAAGTCTGTCCCTGCAGGGCATTGTGGGTAAGGCCAATCTAACTGCGTTTCAGATGGGAACCAGTGTCAGTCCAACATGTGTGTTCATGGACAATGTGTGGACCAGTACCAGGACTACCTCTGCCGCTGTAACCCCGGGTACGAGGGAAAGTACTGCGACCAGAGTGAGTCTGACCCCCAACCGACCGTCTCGTACACGATGCATAACATAACGTTGTTGGGGTTTAACGACAACCAGTTTGGATTGTTGCCGACCAGTTCGGATGGTTGATAACCAGTTCGGATGGTTGACGACCAGTAACGACGCGCGGCGGCGCCTGTTTCCTGCCGTCTTTCAGATCAAACAGCCATGGACTGCTCCACGCACAACGGCGACTGCGACCACGAGTGCACGGAGAGGGAGGACGGCCAGACCAGGGTCTGTAGCTGCGTGGAAGGGTACACGCTGGACCAGAACCACAAGAACTGCACAGCCAAAGGTGGGTAAAATAAGACACCAACGTGCACCTGCCCCAGATGAGATTTGTGACGGTACGCAACCAACAACACAGTAGAGATCCTCTGCAGGGAATGCAACGTTTTCTGTCAGTTGAGGGCAACAGAAGAGCGTTTTAGAAGACATAATGACATAAATGTGAGGAATGCTCCCCACGAGGCCGTTAGACACCGTTTTACCTGGAACTGACAGACAGGTTTGGTCACCACTGCTGTGTAGATCTAGAAACATCTCCGGGTGTCTGGTTGGAGATTAAAAACACCTGAATTTTTCCAGGTGGCCGAACCACTGACGCTTTCAGAAAGCTGGAGATGCACAAACGCTAACAGCAGCATCCATCCATCCATGATCCATCCGTTATCCATCCGTCATCCATCATCCATCCATCATCCATCATCCATCATCCATCCATCCATCCACCCATCCATCCATCCATCCATCCATCCATCCACCCACCCATCCATCCATCCATCATCCATCCATTCATCTATCATCCATCCATCCATCCATCATCCATCCACCATCTATCGTCCATCATCCATCCATCCATCCATCCACCCTTCCATCCATCCATCCATTCATTCATTCATCCATCCATCCATCCATCTATTCATCCATCCATCCATCACCCTTCCATCCATCCATCCATTCATTCATTCATCCATCCATCCATTCATCCATCATCCATCCATCCATCATTCATCCATCATCCATCCATCCATCCACCCATCCATCCATCCATCCATCCATCCATCCATCCATCCATCCATCCATCCATCCATCCATCCATCCATCCATCCATCCAGTTTTAGTAGATGGATTAGGGCAGTAACGCTAACTCTGTATGATGGATGGATGATGGATGATTGATCAATGGATGGATGGGTGATGGATGGATGGATGGATGGATGGATGGATAGATGGATGGATGGATGGATGGATGGATGGATGGATGATTGATTGATCAATGGATGGATGGGTGATGGATGGACTGATGGATGGATGGATGGATGAATGATCCATTCATTCATCCATCCATCCATCCATCCATCCATCCATCAATCATCCATCATCCATTGATCATACAGAGTTAGCGTTACTGCCCTAATCCATCTACTAAACTCCGCCCACACACTTTAGCTCGTCTCCCTGGTTTTATTCTGGCTTAAACATGACTGAATCCGTCAACGGTAGGTGAAGTTATGTGAGGTAAATGTGTGTTTTTGTGCAGGTACTTCAACGTGTGGCCAGCTGCTGATCAACAGGTCGGACTACAGCGGGCCGGTGGACGGCCTCCTGCCCTGGTTGCTAGGAGGGGAGGTGGGCAAGAAAGGGGAGAGCCCCTGGCAGGTAACCCCCCCTCTCTGCCGTCACAACTCTCATCTAAACTTGATCTGATGCTCTCTTAGACATCTAAACTCTCACGCCGTCAACTACTGTGTACTCCATGAGACAAACGAATGAAGAATACATTCATACTTTAATTGTAATATTTAAATGTCAGTCCACATTAGGTCTGGGTTGAAAAAAATCGATTTTCTGATTCTAAATCGATTCTCATCGATTCATATGTCTAAAGATCGATTTTCTTTTTCATCATTACATTACAACCTTTGGTAATGACGTGGCTCCCCTTAACACCCGAGCTGTGGAAAAACAAACCGGTTGTGAACCAGCACCAGGACTGGGCCAGAACCAGCCCAGTTTGGTGGAAAAGGGTTATTTATAATCTGTGTTTATGAAACGAAGTAGTTCTCCTTAAATGTGGTGTTGGTTTTGATACCTAACCTAACTCATTGATCCTACCCTATTTAAATTACTGTTCGGAGGTTTGGGGGAACACATACAGAAGCTCACTTCACTCCTTGTGCATATTACAGAAAAGAGCTGTGAGAATAATATACAATGCAGGTTACCGGGACCACACAAATTAATTATTTTTACAATCTAAATTACTAAAATTTCTAGATCTAGTTAATTACAATACAGCAAAACTAATGTTTAGAGCCAAGAATAATTTATTACCAGGACATATACAGGGGATATTCTTTGAAAGGGAGGGAGGTTATAACCTCAGGGCCCAACTTAATTTCAAAATTATCAATAGACGCACAACACTGAAGAGCTTCTGTCTGTCTACCTATGGGGTAAAACTTTGGAACAGCCTGAGCATAGATCTAAAACAAAGTCAAAACATATCACAATTTAAAAAAAGATATGAAGAAACTTTTTTCTCAAAATACAGTGGCGAATAAAAATGTAGATATATATAGATTTATTTAATATGTGTAGATATATAGATTAATATTATGGAAACATGTTATATATATATGTATGTATATGGACATATAGTGATATATTATACATACAGTATTTATGTATGGGTATATCTCTGTTAATATATATGGATATATAGTTATATGTACATATGTTGATTAATGGATGTATATTCATGTTGATATATAGACTTACATTATGTTTTTTTGTGTTCTATAAGTAAGCTCATTGATTCTCTTGCTATTTTGGAAAAATGAATATAAGATTTAGGGGTAGGACCTGATAAGTATATACTTCAATCCTACTCCCTTTCGAATATGCTGGTGGATCTGCGAGGTCTGCCTTGTTAATTGCCTTTTTAATTTGCATATTCGAAATAAAGCTCAATAATAATAATAATAATACCTGCATGGCGGTCCTTTCAATCACATCTCGAGACTTGATGGCGTGTTTGTGTTCAGGTGCTGGTGCTGAACGCCAGAGGGGAGTTTCACTGTGGCGGCGTGCTGATAGACGAGAACTGGGTCCTGACGGCTGCTCACTGCCTCGACAAGAGCCTGAGATTCAGCGTGCGACTGGGTAAACTAAATCACCTACACTATTGGCACTTTTACACCAGCACCTACTCGGCTCTACTCATCCCAACTCGTCCTGGTTTCTTTTCCACTACCATCCAGCACCTGGAGCAGAAGTAGGAGGTTGGAGAGAAGCTGCTGTGACGTATTTGATTGTGTATCTAAACGAAGAAGACAACAACACTAAAGATGTAGAACCTGGAGGAGATGATAGATGTGCTGCTGGGTCTGTGACTTATGTTCAATATAAAGTTAAAAAATGAGAGTGAGAGAAGCTTCAAGCGGGGAGCCAAACCGAATCAGCTGGCTTCAAAAGACTATTATGGCGCTTTTCCACTAGAAACCTACTCAGCCCATCTCGCCTCAGTTTGGTTCTTTCCCACCAGGGGTCTAACATGCCGAGTAGATACTTTTCTGTTTCTACTCTGTCGAGGTTCTAAGTGGCTGAGTCGGGCTGTGATGTC